>NW_027003467.1:0-5367 GCF_036934945.1 Oncorhynchus masou masou
GTCTCTTATGGTCAATCTTCCAATGATATGCCTACAAATACGTCACAATGCTGCATACACCTTGGGGAAACGATAGATCCGGCAGGCTCATTCCTTGCGCATTCACAGCCATTAAGGAGACAATGAAAAGCAAGAGCCTAAAATCCTGCTCATTTCAGGTTGAAGTTTCATCTTGAATTTGCCTGTAGCATCTGTTCTAGGCACTCACAGACAATATCTTTGCAGTTCTGAAGCGTCAGGTGTTTTCTTTCCAAAATTATCAATTCTATGCATAGTCGAGCATCTTTTTGTGACAAAATATTTAGCTTAAAGGCAGACACGTCTTTTTATCCAAAAAATGAAATAAGCGCCCCTGCACCAAGAGGTTAAAAAAGTATGTATGTCCATATAGGCACAGTGGGACAAAAGTATTTAGTCAGCCGCCAATTGGGCAAGTTCTCCCACTTAAAAGATGAGAGAGAGGCCTGTAATTTTTCATCATAGGTACACTTCAACTAAGACAGACAAAATGAGAAAAAAAATCCAGAAAACCACATTGTAGGATTTTTAATTAATTAATTTGTCAATTGTGGTGGAAAATAAGTATTTTGTCAATAAACTTTTGTTATCTCAATGCTTTGTTATATACCCTTTGTTGGCAATGACAGAGGTCCAAAGTTTTCTGTACGCCGCAGAGTCTTCACAAGGTTTTCACACTGTTGCTGGTATTTTGGCCCATTCCTCCATACGAATCTCCTCTAGAGCAGTTATGTTTTGGGGCTGTTTTCCAGGCAGCACAGACTTTCAACTCCCTCCAAATATTTTCTATGGGGTTGAGATCTGGAGACTGGCTAGGCCACTCCAGGACCTTGAAATGCTTCTTACAAAGCCCTCCTTCGTTGCCCGGGCGGTGTGTTTGGGATCATTGTCATGTGAAAGACCCAGCCACGGTTCATCTTCAATGCCCTTTCTGATGGAAGGAGGTTTTTTCCTCAATCTCACAATACATGGCCCCATTCATTCTTTCCTTTACACGGATCAGTCGTCCTGGTCCCTTTTGCAGAAAAAACAGCCCCAAAAGCATGATGTTTCCACCCCATGCTTCACAGTAGGTATGGTGTTCTTTGGATGCAACTCCAGCATTCTTTGTCCTCCAAACATGAGTTGAGTTTTTACCAAAAAGTTATATTTTGGTTTCATCTGACCATATGACATTCTCTCAATCTTCTTCTGGATCATCCA
Source organism: Oncorhynchus masou masou (assembly GCF_036934945.1). Lineage (NCBI taxonomy): Eukaryota > Metazoa > Chordata > Actinopteri > Salmoniformes > Salmonidae > Oncorhynchus > Oncorhynchus masou. The sequence goes on from NW_027003467.1 coordinate 1,222, forward strand.
AATTCTCTCTAGCAAACTCAGACGGGGGCTGGACATGTACTGGCTTAAGCAGGGGACATGTCTGGCACGGCGGGATATGAGTCCCTGGCAGCGTAGTGTGTTACTGATGGTAGGCTTTGGTACTGGTCCCAGCTCTCTGCAGGTCATTCACTAGATCCCCGTGTGGTTCTGGGATTTTTGCTCACCGTTCTTGTGATCATTTTGACCCCACGGGGTGAGATCTTGTGTGGAGCTCCAGATCGAGGAGATTATCAGTGGTCTTGTATGTTTTCCATTTCCTAATAATTGCTCCCACAGTTGATTTCTTCAAACCAAGCTGCTTACCTATTGCAGTTTCAGTCTTCCCAGCCTGGTGCAGGTCTACAATTTTGTTTCTGGTGTCCTTTGACAGCTCTTTGGTCTTGGCCATAGTGGAGATTGGAGTGTGACTGTTTGGAGGGTTGTGGACAGGTGTCTTTTATACTGATAACAAGTTCAAACAGGTGCCATTAATAGGTAATGAGTGGAGGACAGAGGAGCCTCTTAAAGAAGAAATTACAGGTCTGTGAGAGCCTGAAATCTTGCTTGTTTGTAGGTGACAAAATACTTATTTTCCACCATAATTTGCAAATAAATTCATTAAAAATCCTTCAATGTGATTTTCTGGATTTTTCTCATTTTGTCTGTCATAGTTGAAGTGTACCTATGATGAAAATTACATGCCCCTCTCATATTTTTATGTGGGAGAACTTGCACAATTGGTGGCTTGCACAATTAGCGCCGGGAGTGAAGGGAAACTCCGGCAGCTTCTGACTTAAGGGCATCTCCAGGCAGCTCAAGCTCTTGGACTGACGGGCGGCTCCGGCAGCTCCTGACTGACGGGCGGCTCCTGACAGACGGGCGGCTCCTGACAAGACTGCGGCTCCTGACAGACTGGCGGCTCTGACAACTCTGACAGACGGGAGAACCTGGAGGGAGACGGAGAGACAGCCTGGTGGGACCTGTGGCAGCCCCATGCACCAGGCTGTCTCTCCGTCTCCTCCCTCCAGGTTCTCTGTCTGGAGAGACCTACAGGAGTCCTGGTGCGTGGAGGAGGCACCAGATGAACTGGGTCAGGAGCACTGAGCCCAAGTGCAGCCTTGCACCACTCCTCCAGGTTGGATGACCATTTTAGCCTGTGACCCTCCAGAGTGCAGGCACAGGTTGAACTGGGCTGTGGGTGGGCACTGAGATCTGGTGCATACCACTCGGGCACCGCTCAATACCTACATTCACCCGGCACGGGCGGAGCGCACAGACACGACTGCACCCTCCCAGCGCCCGGAGACACAGCACGCAGAGCCGGAGCAGGATACCCTTAGGCCGAAACGCACCGGAGACCAAACACGCTGGGTCGGCACAATACGCCCTGGGCTGGCCCACTGCATGGCACTTGGCGTGGGCTGGGCCAGAGCACCGGGCTATGTGGAGGCACATTGGCGACACTGCAGCGCTAGACTCATATAACACGGGAGATGGCTCAGGTCTATCGCCTGACTCTGCCAATCTCTCGTGCACCCCCAAAATGATTTTTGGGGCTGCCTCTCGTGCCTGTTGCGCTGCCTTACCTCATATCGCGCCTCTCAGCTCTCGCTGCCTCCAGTTCTTCCTTGGGGGCGGCGTATATTCCCCAGCCTGTGCCCAGGGTTCCCTTGCCTTCCAGTATCTCTCCCAAGTCCAGGGAGTCCAAAACCCTCTGCTCCAGATTACCACGCTGCTTGGTCCTTTTTTGGTGGATAGTTCTGTAAAATGATCTTCTTCCTCTCTAACGAGGAGTATGAAATATCGGACCAATAATGCGCAGCGTGGTAAGTGTCCATAATATATTTATTAAACTGAACACAGAATACAAAAGAACAAGAGAAATAAATGAACACAGAAAACAACTACCCACAAATCATAGTGGAACAGGGTGTTATTATGGTTCTCAATCAGAAACAACGATTGACAGCTGCCTCTGATTGGGAACCATACCAGGCCAAACGCAGAAATACAAAAACATAGAATACCCACCCCAACTCACGCCCTGACCAAACTAAAAACAGAGACAAAAAAAAAGGAACTAAGGTCAGGACGTGACAATACCATGCTGCATCTTGGTCTCCTCGTGTGATCTAACGTGACACGTGCTTATGTACCTCGCTACATTCTTATATTTGCCAGAAGTATTGGCTTGTTGTATTTTGAAGCTACCCTGGATTTAAAAAAAATTATCTTCTTATAACGCTTGGTGGTTTTCTGAGTGCATTCCATAAATATGTTTTTCATGTCCGCCTTATCCACTGCCCCCATTTTGAGGTTATAGTCAAGCACACAGTCTCGTTCGATGTTTCTCTCACCCGTCAGGTGGTCCACCTTCCTCGTGGCCGACATGGTTGCTGTATGGACAGTGGAGAGGACATGGACGTCTCGTTTGTCATGGCACTTTACAGTCAGCTGTTGACATTTCTTATTTTGTATAATGGGTCATTTTAGGATGGCAGTAGCGTTGTTGATGAAATGCAGTCATAGCAGCAGAACTAGGAACAGTCCTGGGAAAAAAGGGCTGGCAAAGAAGGGAGTTACAAACATAGGATCTCTGCTCCAGTATTCTCTTAGAGTTATTCTTTACTATCTCCATGAGAAGGACTGTCACCAGGAAGGTATACATTTCACTAATTGTGGTTGTCCCCCAACTCCTGGTCCTGGCATATTCCCACATTCAAGGAGCTTTCTATTTTGATTGGGATATTTGCTTAAAAATCTTTAGGTGTAGCTATATCTAAAAATAAATGTAAACCTCTGCATCTCTGCACAGCCTGGCAACAGTGGCCAAAAGGGTGTTTCGCATCCCCAGTGGCTCTGCAGGTGTGGAGAGGATATTATCTGCTGCTGGCAAGCTCTCCGGGCACAATCGCCTGAAGCCACAGACTGGCCAATATCGTGTTTCTAAGTCACAGCCTATATGCATAATTTATAGACTATAACAACAATTTTTTTTGATTAAATTCAGAGTGCTTTATGACTCTACCAGCCTATTGTGTCTCACCCGCAAATGCTCAAAATGTACTTCCTTGTAGGCTATAGCTTTGAAATAATATAGCCTAAATAATTCATTTTCGTGAGGCTCCCTATCTGGCTCCTGACCTATTTAGTGTTTAAATGCTGTTTAAATGCATGTAGCCTAGTTGAAATTATGTGCACTTCTTACAATCACATTTTCATATTTATTAAAATACTTGTCATTCAAATCATATGGTTTGGTTTCAATACTTCAAAACCAAATGGTAGATTGAGGTAGTCACAAAAATAGATGGGTGTTGATTAAATTGTGATTTTAAGTAATGGAGAGAATTTGGAGCAGCAGATTTGTTTTGTTTGAGCTTGGAGCGGTTTTTAGTGGAGGAGTTGGAAAGGATGTGAAGCAGCAGAGTGGTGAGCTCCTCTCCGTGAGCGATCGGCGGGATTCCCCATGCTCAATGCAACTCTGTGTGCTCTAGTCATAGGCAGATGGGCAGTATTGCTCTTACATGTATTTGAAATATTAAAGAGGTTCACAATTTTATGACCCCTTTTCACCCTGCATTGGTATCAGAAGTTGGATGGCACTATGATGTGATATGTCTGTCTGCTAAATGAACTAAATATACGTAAATATAATGCAAAAATGAACAATTGTAAAGCATCCTGAATATTATTCTGATGAGCATGCCCGAAAATAGGCTAATACTAATACCCAGTGTGCTTTGCAGTTCATTTTGGTATGTCCATATACACCGAGTGCACAAAACATTGGGAACACCTTCCTAATATTGAGCTGTGCCCCCCTTTGCACTCAGAACAGCCTCAATTCGCGGGGGCATGGACTCTACAAGGTGTCGAAGGCGTTCCACAGGGATGCTGGCTTATGTTGACTCCAATGATTCACACAGTTGTGTCAAGTAGGCTGGATGTTCTTTCAGTAGTGGACAATTCTTGATACATACAGGAAACTGTTGTGTTAAAAAACCCATCAGCGGTGCTTTTCTTTACACATGCAAATCGGTGCACCTGGCACCTACTACCATACCCAAGTAAAATGCACTTAAATCTTTTGTCTTGTCACACACAATCCATGTCTCAATTGTCTCAAGGCTTAAAAATGCTTCT
>NW_027003468.1:0-5367 GCF_036934945.1 Oncorhynchus masou masou
TGCATCCCTTTGTTCTCAATTTCCGCCTGAAGACATACCCAAATCTAACTGCCTGTAGCTCAGCCCCAGAGGCAAGGATATGCATATTCTTGGTATCATTTGAATGGAAACATTCTGAAGTGTCAGGATTTGGCCAGGGTTGTTCCGGGTTTTGGTCAGTAGATGCCCCCATTGTGCTTTTTGTCCTTATGTTTTTCCCTTGATCCCCATTAATTATTTGCACCTGTCCCTCGTTTCCTCTAATTGTATTTAAACCCTTAGTTTCCCTCAGTTCTGTGCTCTGTGTTTGTATGTTAGCACCCTGCCCTAGTGTTCTGTGTACTCTTGTCGATTCCGGGTGACGCTCTTGTGGTATTCTGTTTTTTGTTTTTGTTTATTTTTTGTGAGTTTCTTTTGAGGCCTTTTTGTGCTTTTCCTACCACCTTTTGGATTTGCCATTTTTTGTATTTAAGGATTTTTCTTTATTAAATACACCGTCTTAAGTACTGCTGTGTCTGCCTCATCTTCTGGGTTCTGCTGACTATTCGTGGCTCAGTTGGTTAAGTGACTGTTTCTCACTCCGGAGACCCAGGTTCGAAACCGGGTCCTGACAGAAACACAGAGCCAAAAATGAACCCAGAGGCAGCCAGTTCCCAGGACCTTTTTGCCACGCTGTCCCACCACCAGGAGACTGTCCAACGCCACGAAGCCGCCCTGGTTCAGCAAGAGGCCTTAATGGCTAGACATTCTCATCTTCTGTCGGAGATGCTGACTTCCATTAAGCAAATATCTGATCGACTTACCCCGGCAACAGTTCCCGTCCCAGTACCTCAGGTTCACGTACCCATGGCAGTTAACCCCCTGGCTGAACCTCGTCTTCCACCTCCCCAACGGTTCTCAGGTGATCCAAGTGCTTGTAAAGGGTTTCTCACTCAATGTTCTCTCTCCTTTGAGCTGCAACCCTCGTCGTTTCCCACCGACCGGTCTAAGATCGCATATATCATCACCCTGCTGTCGGAAAAAGCCCTGGCCTGGGCTACTGCTGTGTGGGATGCCCATAGTTCCTGCTGTGCCAGCTACTCTGCCTTTGCTGAGGAATTCAAACGAGTGTTTCAAGGCCCAAGCAGTGGTTCTGACTCAGCCAAACAGCTCCTGACTCTCCATCAAGGTTGGCGCAGCGTGACGGACTATGCCATCCAGTTCCGCACGGTGGCAGCAGCGAGTGGCTGGAACAACGAGGCGCTCACGGTGTGCTTTCTGAAAGGCCTTTCCGACACTATCCAAGATGAACTGGCCACTCGGGAACCACCGGACAATCTCGAGTCCCTGATCAAGTTGGCCTCACGCATTGACCAGCGTCTGAGAGAGAGAACTCAACCGTAGACCTCTAGCCCCTATCAGTCCCAGCTCCGAGTCCCCACCTTTATCATCGCTGGCTCCACCGGAACCCATGCAGATTGGACGCATCTCCCAGGCTGAGAGAGACCGCCGGATGAGGGAGCGACGCTGTCTATATTGCGGCAAACCGGGCCATTTCCGTTCCACGTGTCCCGGGCTCCAGGGAAACGCTCTGTCCCGTACAGACCGGGGGAACTGTAACGGGAAACATAACCTCCTCCCATCCGTCCAACTCCCGTCTGCTCATTCCAGTCACCCTCTCCTGGGACAACCACAAGCTTCACCTTCAAGCCTTGGTAGACTCTGGAGCCGCAGGTAACTTCATGGATGGTGTCTGGGCGAAGGAGAATGGCGTTCCCTCTGAACCTCTAAGTGACCCCATGAGGGTTACTACATTGGATGGAAGCCCTTTGGGATCTGGACTTGTCACTCATGTCACTACCTCCTTGCGACTTTCAGTTTCACAACACCAGGAATTGATGAACTTTCATTTGATCTCCTGTTCCGAGTTCCCTCTCGTCCTTGGATACCCCTGGCTTCACAGCCATAACCCTCACATCGACTGGTCTGTGGGCACTATCAAGCAGTGGGGTCCTACGTGCCAAGCTACTTGTATTTTCCAGAATTCCCGAGTTCTACTCCCGAGTCTTTAGAATCCATCGACCTGACCCGAGTTCCCGAGTGTTACCATGACCTCAAACTGGTGTTTAGCAAACAGAGGGCCACCATGCTACCACCCCATAGACCTTACGATTGCCCCATCGACCTGTTTCCGGGCACTTGCCCCCCAGGGGTCGGATCTTTTCCCTATCTCCACCCGAACGAGCTGCTATGGATACCTACATCAAGGACGCTCTGGAAGCAGGCCTCATGCGTCCATCCACCTCCCCGGCGGGAGCAGGGTTTTTCTTTGTGGCCAAGAAAGACGGTGGATTACGTCCTTGCATCGACTACCGGGGACTCAATGCCATAACCGTCCGTAACCGTTACCCGCTACCCCTTATGGCCACAGCCTTCGAGCTGCTCCAGGAAGCAGTTGTTTTCACTAAGCTTGACCTGCGGAACGCATACCATCTTGTGCGGATCAGACCTGGTGACGAGTGGAAGACCGCTTTCAACACGCCTACTGGTCACTATGAATACTTGGTGATGCCCTTCGGCCTGACCAACGCCCCAGCGGTGTTCCAAGCGCTCATAAACGATGTGCTTAGGGATATGCTTAACATATTTGTGTTCGTTTACTTGGATGACATCCTCATCTTTTCGAGCTCCCTTCAAGAACACACTAAGCATGTCAGACAAGTACTCAAACGCCTCCTAGACAGCCATCTGTACGTTAAGCCGGAAAAATGTGAATTCCATTCATCCCGAGTACAATTCCTGGGATTTGTAGTGGAACCCGGTCGAGTCCAAATGGACCCTAGGAAGGTAGGGGCGGTAGCGGATTGGCCCACCCCCAAATCCGTTAAGGATGTTCAGCGTTTCCTGGGCTTCACAAACTTTTACCGCAAGTTCATCAAGAACTTCAGTTTGGTGGCAGCTCCTCTCTCAGCTTTAACCAAAGGTGGCAATGCAAGGTTTTTGTGGGGAAGAGAAGCTGAGACGGCCTTCCAAGGACTCAAGCAGCGCGTCCTCTCTGCTCCCATCCTGATACTACCGACTACGGATGAACCATTTGTGGTGGAGGTAGACGCATCAGAGGTTGGTGTTGGAGCTGTCCTGTCTCAGAGGGGTGAAGACAAGAAGCTTCATCCGTGCGCTTTCTTCTCACACCGGCTTACCCCGACTGAGAGGAACTACGATGTGGGGGATCGTGAACTCCTAGCGGTTAAGATGGCATTGAAGGAATGGAGACACTGGCTCGAGGGGGCTTCTCACCCGTTTCAAGTGCTTACGGACCACAAAAATCTGGAGTATATCCAGCAGGCGAAGCGATTGAACTCTAGACAAGCTAGATGGTCTCTTTTCTTCAATCGATTCCAGTTTATCCTCACCTATCGGCCCGGGTCGAAGAATCTCAAACCGGATGCCCTGTCCCGAGTCTACGCTCCTGCCATTCGAGATGACACGGACATGCCTGTCCTTCCTGCTGCTAAGATTGTGGCTCCGATCTCGTGGCAAGTTGAGGATACCGTGAGACGTGCTCAAGCTAGCGAACCGGACCCTAAAGGAGGCCCTGCCAATCGGTTGTTTGTCCCCAAGGCAGTGAGGACTCAGGTCCTTCTGTGGGGGCACTCCTCTCGCCTCACCTGTCATCCGGGCGTAGGTCGCACCTTGGAGTTCATCCAGCGTAAGTTCTGGTGGCCTACCATAAGAGAAGACGTTGCCACTTTCGTCAATGCCTGCCCCGTGTGCTGCCAGGGCAAATCTTCTCACCTCCGCCCTCAAGGACTCCTTCACCCTTTACCTGTTCCCCACAGACCCTGGTCCCATATCTCATTGGACTTTATTACTGGACTTCCTCCATCCCATGGCAATACTACTATCCTAGTCATAATCGACAGGTTTTCAAAGGCGGCCAGGTTCGTCCCTCTGACTAAGTTACCTTCTGCCAAGGAAACGGCTGAGTTGGTAATTAATCATGTGTTCCGAGTCTTCGGCATTCCTCAAGATGTGGTTTCTGACAGAGGTCCCCAGTTCGCCTCAAGGTTTTGGAAGGCCTTCTGCCAACTCATGGGGGCTTCTGCCAGTCTATCTTCAGGGTACCATCCGGAGTCCAACGGCCAAACAGAGAGGATGAATCAAGAGCTGGAAACCACCCTCCGATGTATGACTCGTGACAACCCGTCCACATGGTCATCCTTTATTGTTTGGGCCGAATACGCGCACAACACCTTGCGCTCCTCCTCCACTGGTATGTCCCCGCACGAGTGTCAGTTTGGCTATGCTCCTCCATTGTTCCCGGACCAGGAGGCAGAAGTCAGAGTGCCTTCAGCCTTGAAGTTCGTCAGACGCTGTCGGCTTATGTGGAGGAAGACCCGTCTTAATCTTATGCGTTCCTCACAGAGGTATCAACAACAAGCCAACAGACGTCGCCGTCCCGGGCCTACCCTGCGCCCCGGCCAGAGAGTCTGGCTCTCCACAAGAGACTTACCTCTACGGGTGGAGTCTCGCAAGCTGTCCCAAAAATACATCGGTCCCTTCAAGGTTGCCAGGAGAGTTAACCCAGTTTCTTATCGCCTACACTTACCCAGATCCCTTAAGATTAATCCCACATTTCATGTTTCATTGTTAAAACCTGTTGTTTTTCTCCCCTTGTCCCGGCAGACAGACCTCCCCCTCCGCCTCGTGTCATTGGAGGCCAGCCGGCTTATACCGTCCACCGGATACTGGATTCCCGCCGGGTGCAGCGGTCCTGGCAGTATCTGGTGGACTGGGAAGGCTACGGTCCTGAGGAGCGCTCCTGGGTTCCTGCCAAAGACATCCTGGACCCTGACCTCATTCGTCAGTTCAGGGTCCTCCACCCTGAGAGAGCTGGTAGGAACGTCAGGAGCCGTTCCTAGGGGGGGGATTCTGTCAGGATTTGGCCAGGGTTGTTCCGGGTTTTGGTCAGTAGATGCCCCCATTGTGCTTTTTGTCCTTATGTTTTTCCCTTGATCCCCATTAATCATTTGCACCTGTGCCTCGTTTCCTGTAATTGTATTTAAACCCTTAGTTTCTCTCAGTTCTGTGCTCTGTGTTTGTATGTTAGCACCCTGCCCTAGTGTTCTGTGTACTCTTGTCGATTCCGGGTGACGCTCTTGTGGTATTCTGTTTTTTTTGTTTTTGTTTATTTTTTGTGAGTTTCTTTTGAGGCCTTTTTGTGCTTTTCCTACCACCTTGGATTTGCCATTTTTTGTATTTAAGGATTTTTCTTTATTAAATACACCGTCTTAAGTACTGCTGTGTCTGCCTCATCTTCTAGGTTCTGCTGACTATTCGTGGCTCAGTTGGTTAAGTGACTGTTTCTCACTCCGGAGACCCAGGTTCAAAACCGGGTCCTGACATGAA
>NW_027003469.1:0-5366 GCF_036934945.1 Oncorhynchus masou masou
CACCTCTCTCTCTCTTCCTCTCTCTCTAATCTCGCTCTCCTCTCTTCTCTCTCTCTCCTCTCTCTCTCTCTCTCCTCTCTCTCTCCTAGCCTCTCCTCTCTCTTCTCTCTCCCCTCTCTCTCTCTCCTCCCGCCCTCTCTCTCTCTCCTCTCTCTCTTCCCCTCTCTCCCCACCCCCTTTCTCCCTCTTCTCCCTCTCTCTCTCTCTCTCTCTCTCTCTTCCTCCCTCTCTCTCTCTCTCTCCTCCTCTCTCTCCTCTCTCTCTCTGTCTCCTCTCCCTCTCTCCTCTCTCTCTCCTCTCTCTCTCTCTCTCTCCCTCTCTCTCTCTCTCTCTCTCTCTCTCTCCCCTCTCTCTCTCTCTCGCGCTCTCTCTCTCTCCCCTCTCTCTCGCTCTCTCTCTCTCTCTCTCTCCTCTCTCTCTCTCTCTCTCTCTCTCTCTCTCTCTCTCTCCCTCTCTCTCTCTCTCTCTCTCTCTCTCTCTCTCTCTCTCTCTCTCTCTCTCTCTACTCTCTCTCTCTCTCTCTCTCTCTCTCTCTACTCTCTGCCTCTCTCTCTCTCCTCTCTCTCTCTCTTAGTTCTCTGGCTTCTCTTTCTTCCACAGATCCTCAGTGGCTCCATGATGTTCTTCAATTAAGGACCAAAGCAACTGAAGTGACTTAACCAGTTATTACACTTTATATTTCGAATCCCAAACAGCACTCTTCTCATGATATAGTGTGTTACTTTTGACTGTGCCATTTGGGAGATTAGACCTCCAAGTTTTAAATGCTTTCTAATTATAATGTATTACACCAGGTAGGTGTGTGAAGGCGTTCTCACACATAGTTCTGAGTAACGTTATTTCTTATTCTCTTTTATTTAATTTAGTCCGGTTAGTTTCACATTTTATATTTGTAGCTTTGATTAGGATGCCCATTAGCACACATAAGAAAAGACATTACAGACCAAAGACTTTACACATTTAAACATTAACATGTAGTGTGTGTGGTGTGTGTGTGTGTGTGTGTGTGTGTGTGTGTGTGTGTGTGTGCATCTATCAGTGACACACATGTCAGTACATGCACACAACCAGTAGGTTCCATGGAGTAGAGGCGTTGAGGCCGTAGGTTAAAACTTTATTTGGTCTTTTGAGGCCAGGGTTTGCTGTTCACTTGCGATACATGACATTGAAGAGAGTTCCATATATAATACTATGCGATTCCTTGAATTTGTTCTGGTTTTGGGTACTGATCCCTGATGCACCTGTCTGGTGGGTAAGTCTATGTGTGTTTCAGTGCTGTGTAAGTTGGACGAAACAATTTGGAATTTTCAATATGTTAGTGTTTCTTACAAAACAAGAATGATGCAGTTAGTCTCTCCTCAACTGTTAGCCAAGAGACTGGTGTGGTATTTATATAAGCCCTCTGATTACAATGAAGAGCAAACGTGCTGCGCTCTGCCCTGGGCCAGCTGCAGCTTAACTAGGTCTTTCATTGCAGCACTTGACCACATGACTGGACAATAATCAAGATAAGATAAAACCAGGGAGCCTCCAGAGCTTGTTTTCTGGAGTGTGCTGTCAAAAAAGCAGAGCATCTCTTTGTTGCGGACAGACCTCTCCCCATCTCTTTATTGTGGACAGACCTCTCCCCATCTCTTTACTACAGACAGACCTCTCCCCATCTCTTTATTACAGACAGATCTCTCCCCATCTCTTTACTACAGACAGACCTCTCCCACCTCTGCATTCCCCATCTCTTTACTACAGACAGACCTCTCCCCATCTCTTTACTACAGACAGATCTCTCCCCATCTCTTTACTACAGACAGACCTCTCCCCATCTCTTTACTACAGACAGACCTCTCCCCATCTCTTTACTACAGACAGACAGACCTCTCCCCATCTCTTTACCTACAGACAGACCTCTCCCCATCTCTTTACTACAGACAGACCTCTCCCATCTCTTTATTACAGACAGACCTCTCCCCCATCTCTTTACTACAGACAGACCTCTCCCCATCTCTTTATTACAGACAGACCTCTCCCCATCTCTTTACTACAGACAGACCTCTCCCCCATCTCTTTACTACAGACAGACCACTCCCCATCTCTTTATTACAGACAGACCTTTCCCCATCTCTGTATTACAGACAGACCCTCTCCCCCATCTCTTTACTACAGACAGACCTCTCCCCATCTCTGTATTACAGACAGACCTCTCCCATCTCTTTATTACAGACAGACCTCTCCCCATCTCTTTATTATGATTAGACCTCTCCCCATCTCATTATTAAAGACAGACCTCTCCCCATCTCTTTATTACAGACAGACCTCCCCCATCTCTATATTACAGACAGACCTCTCCGCCTCTCTTTACTACAGACAGACCTCTCCCCATCTCTTTATTAAAGACAGACCCCCTCCCATCTCTTTATAACAGACAGACCTCTCCCCATCTTCTTTATAACAGACAGACCTCTCCCCCATCTCTTTATAACAGACAGACCTCTCCCCCATCTTTACTCCGGGACAGACCTCTCCCCATCTCTTTATTACAGACAGACCTCTCCCCATCTCTTTATTACAGACAGACCTCTCCCCATCTCTTTACTAACAGACAGACCTCTCCCCATCTCTTTATTACAGACAGACCTCTCCCCATCTCTTTATTACAGACAGACCTCTCCCCATCTCTTTACTAACAGACAGACCTCTCCCCATCTCTTTATTACAGACAGACCTCTCCCCATCTCTTTATTATAGACAGACCTCTCCCCATCTCTTTATTACAGACAGACCTCTCCCCATCTCTTTATTACAGACAGACCTCTCCCCATCTCTTTACTACAGACAGACCTCTCCCCATCTCTTTACTACAGACAGACCTCTCCCCATCTCTTTATTACAGACAGACCTCTCCCCATCTCTTTACTACAGACAGACCTCTCCCCATCTCTTTACTACAGACAGACCTCTCCCCATCTCTTTATTACAGACAGACCTCTCCCCATCTCTTTACTACAGACAGACCTCTCCCCATCTCTTTACTACAGACAGACCTCTCCCCATCTCTTTACTACAGACAGACCTCTCCCCATCTCTTTATTACAGACAGACCTCTCCCCATCTCTTTATTACAGACAGACCTCTCCCCATCTCTTTATTACAGACAGACCTCTCCCCATCTCTTTATTACAGACAGACCTCTCCCCATCTCTTTACTACAGACAGACCTCTCCCCATCTCTTTATTACAGACAGACCTCTCCCCATCTCTTTATTACAGACAGACCTCTCCCCATCTCTTTATTACAGACAGACCTCTCCCCATCTCTTTATTACAGACAGACCTCTCCCCATCTCTTTATTACAGACAGACCTCTCCCCATCTCTTTACTACAGACAGACCTCTCCCCATCTCTTTATTACAGACAGACCTCTCCCCATCTCTTTATTACAGACAGACCTCTCCCCATCTCTTTATTACAGACAGACCTCTCCCCATCTCTTTATTACAGACAGAACTCTCCCCATCTCTTTATTACAGACAGACCTCTCCCCATCTCTTTATTACAGACAGACCTCTCCCCATCTCTTTATAACAGACAGACCTCTCCCCATCTCTTTATAACAGACAGACCTCTCCCCATCTCTTTATTACAGACAGACCTCTCCCCATCTCTTTACTACAGACAGACCTCTCCCCATCTCTTTATTACAGACAGACCTCTCCCCATCTCTTTATTACAGACAGACCTCTCCCCATCTCTTTATTACAGACAGACCTCTCCCCATCTCTTTATTACAGACAGACCTCTCCCCATCTCTTTATTACAGACAGACCTCTCCCCATCTCTTTATTACAGACAGACCTCTCCCCATCTCTTTATTACAGACAGACCTCTCCCCATCTCTTTATTACAGACAGACCTCTCCCCATCTCTTTATTACAGACAGACCTCTCCCCATCTCTTTATTACAGACAGACCTCTCCCCATCTCTTTATTACAGACAGACCTCTCCCCATCTCTTTATTACAGACAGACCTCTCCCCATCTCTTTATTACAGACAGACCTCTCCCCATCTCTTTATTACAGACAGACCTCTCCCCATCTCTTTATTACAGACAGACCTCTCCCCATCTCTTTATTACAGACAGACCTCTCCCCATCTCTTTATTACAGACAGACCTCTCCCCATCTCTTTATTACAGACAGACCTCTCCCCATCTCTTTATTACAGACAGACCTCTCCCCATCTCTTTATTACAGACAGACCTCTCCCCATCTCTTTACTACAGACAGACCTCTCCCCATCTCTTTACTACAGACAGACCTCTCCCCATCTCTTTATTACAGACAGACCTCTCCCCATCTCTTTACTACAGACAGACCTCTCCCCATCTCTTTACTACAGACAGACCTCTCCCCATCTCTTTACTACAGACAGACCTCTCCCCATCTCTTTACTACAGACAGACCTCTCCCCATCTCTTTACTACAGACAGACCTCTCCCCATCTCTTTATTACAGACAGACCTCTCCCCATCTCTTTATTACAGACAGACCTCTCCCCATCTCTTTATTACAGACAGACCTCTCCCCATCTCTTTATTACAGACAGACCTCTCCCCATCTCTTTATTACAGACAGACCTCTCCCCATCTCTTTACTACAGACAGACCTCTCCCCATCTCTTTACTACAGACAGACCTCTCCCCATCTCTTTACTACAGACAGACCTCTCCCCCATCTCTTTTACTACAGACAGACCTCTCCCCATCTCTTTATTACAGACAGACCTCTCCCCATCTCTTTATTACAGACAGACCTCTCCCCATCTCTTTATTACAGACAGACCTCTCCCCATCTCTTTATTACAGACAGACCTCTCCCCATCTCTTTATTACAGACAGACCTCTCCCCATCTCTTTATTACAGACAGACCTCTCCCCATCTCTTTATTACAGACAGACCTCTCCCCATCTCTTTATTACAGACAGACCTCTCCCCATCTCTTTACTACAGACAGACCTCTCCCCATCTCTTTATTACAGACAGACCTCTCCCCATCTCTTTACTACAGACAGACCTCTCCCCATCTCTTTACTACAGACAGACCTCTCCCCATCTCTTTACTACAGACAGACCTCTCCCCATCTCTTTACTACAGACAGACCTCTCCCCATCTCTTTACTACAGACAGACCTCTCCCCATCTCTTTACTACAGACAGACCTCTCCCCATCTCTTTACTACAGACAGACCTCTCCCCATCTCTTTACTACAGACAGACCTCTCCCCATCTCTTTACTACAGACAGACCTCTCCCCATCTCTTTACTACAGACAGACCTCTCCCCATCTCTTTATTACAGACAGACCTCTCC
>NW_027003470.1:0-5366 GCF_036934945.1 Oncorhynchus masou masou
GACTGTGGGAGAGCGGCAGGGCCCACAGCTAGTGAACAGGGGGATAGAAGCAGACCATGAGAGCAGTGACTCACCACACAGTTTCACATGCAATAAGCCGCTCTGCCGGAGATGGACACACACACACGGGCGTGCACGTACACACACACCATCATAAATAGACTCCCTGACACGCACACCCTTACAGACATTTACTCTCTTGTCCTCTCCTCTCGGTTTCTATATTTAATAGTGAGGTTGAGAAAGAGGGGGTGGATGCTGATGCTCCAGTGCTGTTCTGACTGACCCCCTGAGGGTTCAAGCCAGGGCTGTGTCAGGTGACGTCTCCCCTCACTCGCTCTACTTTCCCCTTGACTGACTAACGCCTAGCCTGTCGGCCCCAGGCTCACTGAGCAGCACGGGACAGAGAAGCATCACTGAAGACGTGTGGCATAGACTAACCATCTCTCTACCATTCCACTGTACTACACCCCTACTACCGTCCAGTTCCTCTGCCGTCTGAACCTGCCACACACACCTTTAACAGGCCCCATGTAGACACACCTTCCAGCCAGCCTCACCCTGTGGAAGCAGGAGAGACATGAAACAGAATGGTGAGAGTACCCACACGATGCAGCGTGTTCTCTCTTAGCAGCAGCAGCAGCATCACAGAGCTGAGCTGAGCATGGAGACGAGCTGCTTTGATGCTCCCACGATCAAATGGTGTTTGGTGATGTTACACTGCTGTTCAGACGTGATGTCTGTATGCATGTGTGTACGTGTGTGTGATGAAGGGTGTATATTCAGTATTCAGACCCCTTGTATTTCTTCACATTGTATTGTGTTACAAAGTGGGATTAAAATAGATTTGTCATGTTTTGTCAACAACACACACACAATACTCTTATGTCAAAGTGGGAAAAACATAGCTGACAGTGACCGACTTAGCAAGAGGAAAACTGATGCACAACCACATTCAGAAAGGTCACCTTGTGTATGATTCTATTCTAATTCTGAACAGTAAGTGGAGGTCTTGACTGAGTTCCTACACAAGGGTCCCATCCCTGGTCTAGTTAAGAATGATGCTCTACATTATGTATTAAAGCACCCAGACATCTCAAAGATACACTTGTCCTGAACTGAGCTGCAGGACAGGAATGAAACCGCTCAGGGATGTTACCATTAGGGTGGCAGGTAGCCTAGCGATTAGAGCGTTGGACTAGTAACCGGAAGGTTGCAAGATCAAATCCCTGAGCTGACAAGGTAAAAATCTGTTGTTCTTAACGGACTTGCCTTGTTAAAAGGTAAAATAAAAATAAGTGAAACCATTGGGGATTTTAAAACAGCGTTCAATGGCTGTGATGGGAGAAAACTGAGGATGGATCAACAACACAATAATGACCTAAATGACAGTGAAAAGAACACAAATATACTAAATAATAACAAAACATGCATATTGTATGCAATAAAGCAATACTGCTAAAAACATGGCAAATGAATATAATTTTTGGGCTAAATGCAAAGCCAACACAAGACATCACTGAGGAGACGATCTGCCTCCTTATTGTCAAGCATGGGGGTGGCTGCATCGTGGTATACAGTTTAAGTCAGGTTTTACATACACTTAAGTTTGAGTCACTAAAACTCCTTTTCAAACACTCCACAAATTTCTTGTTAAAAAACTATAGTTTTGGCAAGTCGGTTAGGACCTCTACTTTGTGCATGACATAAGTAATTTTTCCAACAATTGTTTACAGACAGATTAAATCACTTAATCACAATTCCAGTGGGTCAGAAGTGTACATGCACTAAGTTGACTGTGCCTTTCAACAGCTTAGAAAACTCCAGAAAATGATGTCATGGCTTTAGAAGCTTCTGATAGGATAATTGACATAATTTGAGTCAATTGGAGGTGTACCTGTGGATGTATTTCAAGGCCTACCTTCAAACTCAGTGCCTCTTTGCTTGACATCATGGGAAATTCTAAGAAAAGACATCAGAAAAAACATTTGTAGACCTCCACAAGTCTGGTTCATCCTTGGGAGCAATTTCCAACCACCTGAAGTTACCACGTTCATCTGTACAAACAATAGTACGCAAGTATAAACACCATGGGACCACGCAGCCATCATACCGCTCAGGAAGGAGACGCGTTCTGTCTCCTAGAGATTAACATACTTTGGTGCGAAAAGTGCAAATCAATCCCAGAACAACAGCAAAGGACTTTGTGAAGATGCTGGAGGAAACAGGTGGAAAAGTATCTATATCCACAGTAAAACAAGTCCTATATCGACACCGCTCAGCAAGGAAGAAGCCACTGCTCCAAAACCGCCATAAAAAAGCCAGACTACGGTTTGCAACTGCAATTGGGGACAAAGATTGTACTTTTTGGAGAAATGTCTTCTGGTCTATGAAACAAAAATAGAACGTTTTGGCCATAATGACCATTGTTATGTTTGGAGGAAAAAGGGGGAGGCTTGCAAGCCGAAGAACACCATTCCAACCGTGACGCACGGGGGTGGCAGCATCATGTTGTGGGGCTGCTTTGCTACAGAAGGGACTGGTGCACTTCTCAAAATAGATGGCTTCATAAGGAAGGAAAATTATGTGGATTTATTGACGCAACATCTCAGGACATCAGTCAGGAAGTTAAAGCTTGGTCGCAAATGGGTCTTCCAAGTGGACAATGACTCCAAGCATACTTCCAAAGTTGTGGCAAAATGGCTTAAGGACAACAAAGTCAAGGTATTGGAGTGGCCATCACAAAGCCCTGACCTCAATTCCATAGAAAATGTGTGGGCAGAACTGAAAAAGTGTGTGCGAGCAAGGAGGCCTTCAAACCTGACTCAGTTACATCAGCTGTCAGGAGGAATGGGCCAAAATTCACCCAACTTATTGTGGGAAGCTTGTGGAAGGCTTCCTGAAACGTTTGACCCAAATTAAACAATTTAAAGGCAATGCTACCAAATACTAATTGAGTGTATGTAAACTTCTGACCCACTGGGAATGTGATGAAAGAAATAAAAGCTGCAATAAATCATTCTCTCTACTTTTACTCTGACATTTCACATTCTTAAAATAAAGTGGCGATCCTAACTGACCTAAAACAGGGAATTTTTACCAGGATTAAATGTCAGGAATTGTGAAAAACTGAGTTTAAATGTAGTTGGCTAAGGTATAGGTAAACTTCGGACTTCAACTGTAGGTATGCTTGACATCGACAAACACTGGGACGTTTTTCAGGATAACAAGAAATGGGATAGGGATAAACACAAGCCAAATCCTAGAGGGAAACCTGCCTCAGTCTGCTTTACACCAGACACTGGTAGAGGAATCCACCTTTCAGCTGGACAATAACCTACAACACAAGGTCACATATACACTGGAGTTGGTTACCAAGAAGGAGGGAACCTGCCTCAGTCTGCTTTACACCAGACACTGGTAGAGGAATCCACCGTTCAGCTGGACAATAACCTACAACACAAGGTCACATATACACTGGAGTTGGTTGCCAAGGAGGAGGAAACCTGCCTCAGTCTGCTTTACACCAGACACTGGTAGAGGAATCCACCTTTCAGCTGGACAATAACCTACAACACAAGGTCACATATACACTGGAGTTGGTTACCAAGAAGGAGAGGGAAACCTGCCTCAGTCTCGTCTTACACCAGACGCTGGTAGAGGAATCCACCTTCAGCTGGACAACGGACCTACAACACGAGGTCACATATACACTGGAGTTGGTTGCCAAGAAGGGAGGAAGCCTGCCTCTTAGTCTGCTTACACCAGACACTGGTAGAGGAATCCACCTCAGCAGGACAATAACCTACAACACAAGGTCACATATACACTGGAGTTGTTACCAAGAAGGAGGGAAACCTGCCTCAGTCTGCTTTACACCAGACACTGGTAGAGGAATCCACCTTTCAGCTGGACAATAACCTACAACACAAGGTCACATATACACTGGAGTTGGTTACCAAGAAGGAGGGAAACCTGCCTCAGTCTGCTTTACACCAGACACTGGTAGAGGAATCCACTTTTCAGCAGGGCAATAACCTACAACACAAGGTCACATATACACTGGAGATGGTTACCAAGAAGGGAAGGAAACCTGCCTCAGTCTGCTTTACACCAGACACTGGTAGAGGAATCCACCTTTCAGCAGGGCAATAACCTACAACACAAGGTCACATATACACTGGAGTTGGTTACCAAGAAGGGAGGGAAACCTGCCTCAGTCTGCTTTACACCAGACACTGGTAGAGGAATCCACCTTTCAGCTGGACAATAACCTACAACACAAGGTCACATATACACTGGAGTTGGTTACCAAGAAGGGAGGAAACCTGCCTCAGTCTGCTTTACACCAGACACTGGTAGAGGAATCCACCTTTCAGCTGGACAATAACCTACAACACAAGGTCACATATACACTGGAGTTGGTTACCAAGAAGGGAGGGAAACCTGCCTCAGTCTGCTTTACACCAGACACTGGTAGAGGAATCCACCTTTCAGCTGGACAATAACCTACAACCAAGGTCACATATACACTGGGTTGGTTACCAAGAAGGAGGGAAACCTGCCTCAGTCTGCTTTACACCAGACACTGGTAGAGGAATCCACCTTTCAGCAGGCAATAACCTACAACACAAGGTCACTATACACTGGAGTTGGTTACCAGAAGGAGGAAACCTGCCTCAGTCTGCTTTACACCAGACACTGGTAGAGGAATCCACCTTCAGCAGGACAATAACCTACAACACAAGGTCACATATACACTGGAGTTGGTTCAAGAAGGGAGGAACCTGCCTCAGTCTGCTTTACACCAGACACTGGTAGAGGAATCCACCTTCAGCTGGACAATAACCTACAACACAAGGTCACATATACACTGGAGATGGTTACCAAGAAGGGAGGAAACCTGCCTCAGTCTGCTTTACACCAGACACTGGTAGAGGAATCCACCGTTCAGCTGGACAATAACCTACAACACAAGGTCACATATACACTGGAGGTTACCAAGAAGGGAGGGAAACCTGCCTCAGTCTGCTTTACACCAGACACTGGTAGAGGAATCCACCTTTCAGCAGGACAATAACCTACAACACAAGGTCACATATACACTGGATGGTTACCAAGAAGGAGGAAACCTGCCTCAGTCTGCTTTACACCAGACACTGGTAGAGGAATCCACCTTTCAGCTGGACAATAACCTACAACACAAGGTCACATATACACTGGAGATGGTTACCAAGAAGGGAGGGAACCTGCCTCAGTCTGCTTTACACCAGACACTGGTAGAGGAATCCACCTTTCAGCAGGGCAATAACCTACAACACAAGGTCACATATACACTGGAGATGGTTACCAAGAAGACTGTGAAT
>NW_027003471.1:0-5364 GCF_036934945.1 Oncorhynchus masou masou
CCATATTGTTCTGTGTTCATGACAGTGGCCATATTGTTCTGTGTCTCATGACAGTGACCATATTGTTCTGTGTTCATGACAGTGGCACATACTGTTCTCTCAGTGGTCCTGTTGGTGATCATGACAGTGGCCATACTGTTCTCTCAGTGGTCCTGTTGGTGATCATGACAGTGGCCATGCTGTTGTCTCAGTGGCCTGTTGGTGATGTGACAGTGGCCATACTGTTCTCTCAGTGGCCCTGTGTGATCATGACAGTGGCCATACTGTTGTCTCAGTGGTCCTGTTGGTGATCATGACAGTGGCCATACTGTTCTCTCAGTGGTCCTGTTGGTGATCATGACAGTGGCCATACTGTTCTCTGTGATCATGACAGTGGCCATACTGTTATCTGTGATCATGACAGTGGCCATACTGTTATCTGTGATCATGACAGTGGCCATACTGTTATCTGTGATCATGACAGTGGCCATACTGTTATCTGTGATCATGACAGTGGCCATACTGTTCTCTCAGTGGTCCTGATGGTGTTCATGACAGTGGCCATACTGTTATCTGTGATCATGACGAGTGGCCATACTGTTCTCTGTGATCATGACAGTGGCCATACTGTTCTCTGTGATCATGACAGTGGCCATACTGTTCTCTCGGTGGATCCTGTTAGGTGATCATGACAGTGGCCATACTGTTATCTGTGATCATGACAGTGGCCATACTGTTATCTGTGATCATGACAGTGGCCATACTGTTATCTGTGATCATGACAGTGGCCATACTGTTATCTGTGATCATGACAGTGGCCATACTGTTAAAGCACCATTGCTTAACGCCAAATGATCAGATCTGTAAGACTGGGAAGAAGTATACATGTTGTTATTGGAACAGGGTCTGGTTGTTCCTGTGTCTAATGGAGCTGTTCAAATGGGTTTTACCATTTGGAATAAATACTTTGGACTAGGAAAAATAACCTTCCAATGTGTTCCCTCTTGGTGTCTGTGTCCATGTCAGGTGTGTGAGCTGGACATCATCTTTAACTTTGAGAAGGCCTACTTCATCCTGGATGAGTTCCTGCTTGGAGGGAGGCTCAGGAGACCTCCAAGAAGAACGTACTGAAGGCTATACGAGCAGGCCGACCTGCTGCAGGAGGTAAGACTCCTCACTGACCCCTAACATCAGCCCCAACACTAACCCTGACCTCCAAGAAGAACGTACTGAAGGCTATAGAGCAGGCCGACCTGCTGCAGGAGGTAAGACTCCTCACTGACCCCTAACATCTGACCCCATCACTAACCCTGACCTCCAAGAAGAACGTACTGAAGGCTATAGAGCAGGCCGACCTGCTGCAGGAGGTAAGACTCCTCACTGACCCCTAACATCTGACCCCAACACTAACCCTGACCTCCAAGAAGAACGTACTGAAGGCTATAGAGCAGGCCGACCTGCTGCAGGAGGTAAGACTCCTCACTGACCCCTAACATCTGACCCCAACACTAACCCTGACCTCCAAGAAGAACGTACTGAAGGCTATAGAGCAGGCCGACCTGCTGCAGGAGGTAAGACTCCACACTGACCCCTAACATCTGACCCCAACACTAACCCTGACCTCCAAGAAGAACGTACTGAAGGCTATAGAGCAGGCCGACCTGCTGCAGGAGGTAAGACTCCTCACTGACCCCTAACATCTGACCCCAACACTAACCCTGACCTCCAAGAAGAACGTACTGAAGGCTATAGAGCAGGCCGACCTGCTGCAGGAGGTAAGACTCCTCACTGACCCCTAACATCTGACCCCAACACTAACCCTGACCTCCAAGAAGAACGTACTGAAGGCTATAGAGCAGGCCGACCTGCTGCAGGAGGTAAGACTCCACACTGACCCCTAACATCTGACCCCAACACTAACCCTGACCTCCAAGAAGAACGTACTGAAGGCTATAGAGCAGGCCGACCTGCTGCAGGAGGTAAGACTCCTCACTGACCCCTAACATCTGACCCCAACACTAACCCTGACCTCCAAGAAGAACGTACTGAAGGCTATAGAGCAGGCCGACCTGCTGCAGGAGGTAAGACTCCTCACTGACCCCTAACATCTGACCCCAACACTAACCCTGACCTCCAAGAAGAACGTACTGAAGGCTATAGAGCAGGCCGACCTGCTGCAGGAGGTAAGACTCCTCACTGACCCCTAACATCTGACCCCAACACTAACCCTGACCTCCAAGAAGAACGTACTGAAGGCTATAGAGCAGGCCGACCTGCTGCAGGAGGTAAGACTCCTCACTGACCCCTAACATCTGACCCCAACACTAACCCTGACCTCCAAGAAGAACGTACTGAAGGCTATAGAGCAGGCCGACCTGCTGCAGGAGGTAAGACTCCTCACTGACCCCTAACATCTGACCCCAACACTAACCCTGACCTCCAAGAAGAACGTACTGAAGGCTATAGAGCAGGCCGACCTGCTGCAGGAGGTAAGACTCCTCACTGACCCCTAACATCTGACCCCAACACTAACCCTGACCTCCAAGAAGAACGTACTGAAGGCTATAGAGCAGGCCGACCTGCTGCAGGAGGTAAGACTCCTCACTGACCCCTAACATCTGACCCCAACACTAACCCTGACCTCCAAGAAGAACGTACTGAAGGCTATAGAGCAGGCCGACCTGCTGCAGGAGGTAAGACTCCTCACTGACCCCTAACATCTGACCCCAACACTAACCCTGACCTCCAAGAAGAACGTACTGAAGGCTATAGAGCAGGCCGACCTGCTGCAGGAGGTAAGACTCCTCACTGACCCCTAACATCTGACCCCAACACTAACCCTGACCTCCAAGAAGAACGTACTGAAGGCTATAGAGCAGGCCGACCTGCTGCAGGAGGTAAGACTCCTCACTGACCCCTAACATCTGACCCCAACACTAACCCTGACCTCCAAGAAGAACGTACTGAAGGCTATAGAGCAGGCCGACCTGCTGCAGGAGGTAAGACTCCTCACTGACCCCTAACATCTGACCCCAACACTAACCCTGACCTCCAAGAAGAACGTACTGAAGGCTATAGAGCAGGCCGACCTGCTGCAGGAGGTAAGACTCCTCACTGACCCCTAACATCTGACCCCAACACTAACCCTGACCTCCAAGAAGAACGTACTGAAGGCTATAGAGCAGGCCGACCTGCTGCAGGAGGTAAGACTCCTCACTGACCCCTAACATCTGACCCCAACACTAACCATGACCTCCAAGAAGAACGTACTGAAGGCTATAGAGCAGGCCGACCTGCTGCAGGAGGTAAGACTCCTCACTGACCCCTAACATCTGACCCCAACACTAACCCTGACCTCCAAGAAGAACGTACTGAAGGCTATAGAGCAGGCCGACCTGCTGCAGGAGGTAAGACTCCTCACTGACCCCTAACATCTGACCCCAACACTAACCATGACCTCCAAGAAGAACGTACTGAAGGCTATAGAGCAGGCCGACCTGCTGCAGGAGGTAAGACTCCTCACTGACCCCTAACATCTGACCCCAACACTAACCCTGACCTCCAAGAAGAACGTACTGAAGGCTATAGAGCAGGCCGACCTGCTGCAGGAGGTAAGACTCCTCACTGACCCCTAACATCTGACCCCAACACTAACCATGACCTCCAAGAAGAACGTACTGAAGGCTATAGAGCAGGCCGACCTGCTGCAGGAGGTAAGACTCCTCACTGACCCCTAACATCTGACCCCAACACTAACCCTGACCTCCAAGAAGAACGTACTGAAGGCTATAGAGCAGGCCGACCTGCTGCAGGAGGTAAGACTCCTCACTGACCCCTAACATCTGACCCCAACACTAACCATGACCTCCAAGAAGAACGTACTGAAGGCTATAGAGCAGGCCGACCTGCTGCAGGAGGTAAGACTCCTCACTGACCCCTAACATCTGACCCCAACACTAACCCTGACCTCCAAGAAGAGCGTACTGAAGGCTATAGAGCAGGCCGACCTGCTGCAGGAGGTAAGACTCCTCACTGACCCCTAACATCTGACCCCAACACTAACCCTGACCTCCAAGAAGAACGTACTGAAGGCTATAGAGCAGACCGACCTGCTGCAGGAGGTATGTGGGCTATGTCCTAGATGAGTTGGTGTTATGACATCTCTGGTCTATGTCCTAGATGAGTTGGTGTAGTGATGACATCTCTGGGCTATGTCCTAGATGAGTTGGTGTAGTGATGACATCTCTGGGCTATGTCCTAGATGAGTTGGTGTAGTGATGACATCTCTGGTCTATGTCCTAGATGAGTTGGTGTGAAGTGATGACATCTCTGGTCTATGTCCTAGATGAGTTGGTGTAGTGATGACATCTCTGGGCTATGATGACATCTCTGGTCTATGTCCGAGATGAGTTGGTGTAATGATGACATCTCTGGGCTATGTCCTAGATGAGTTGGTGTAGATGATGACATCTCTGGGCTATGATGACATCTCTGGGCTATGTCCTAGATGAGTTGGTGTAATGATGACATCTCTGGGCTATGATGACATCTCTGGTCTATGTCCGAGATGAGTTGGTGTAATGATGACATCTCTGGGCTATGTCCTAGAGGAGTTGGTGTAATGATGACATCTCTGGGCTATGTCCTAGATGAGTTGGTGTAGTGATGACATCTCTGGGCTATGTCCTAGATGAGTTGGTGTAATGATGACATCTCTGGGCTATGATGACATCTCTGGTCTATGTCCGAGATGAGTTGGTGTAATGATGACATCTCTGGGCTATGTCCTAGAGGAGTTGGTGTAATGATGACATCTCTGGGCTATGTCCTAGATGAGTTGGTGTAGTGATGACATCTCTGGGCTATGATGACATCTCTGGGCTATGTCCTAGATGAGTTGGTGTAATGATGACATCTCTGGGCTATGATGACATCTCTGGTCTATGTCCGAGATGAGTTGGTGTAATGATGACATCTCTGGGCTATGTCCTAGATGAGTTGGTGTAATGATGACATCTCTGGGCTATGATGACATCTCTGGGCTATGTCCTAGATGAGTTGGTGTAATGATGACATCTCTGGTCTATGTCCTAGATGAGTTGGTGTAGTGATGACATCTCTGGTCTATGTCCTAGATGAGTTGGTGTAGTGATGACATCTCTGGTCTATGTCCTAGATGAGTTGGTGTAGTGATAACATCTCTGGTCTATGTCCTAGATGAGTTGGTGTTATGGCTTTTTCTCTCCATCTCTCTGATTCCTATATGTCATTCTTGACTTGTTTAGTTTTGTGTTCAAAGTGTTTGTCTACAGTACTGCTGTATTTAGGCTAATGTTATTCGGTCTGGCAGCCTGTCGGTGGCATTGTTATTCCAGGCACTCCTAC
>NW_027003472.1:0-5364 GCF_036934945.1 Oncorhynchus masou masou
CCATAGCATCAATGCCTTCCTCTTGCAGGAACTGCTGACATACTCCAGCCACATGAGGTCTAGCATTGTCTTGCATTAGGAGGAACCCAGGGCCAACCGCACCAGCATATGATCTCACAAGGGGTCTGAGAATCTCATCTCGGTACCTAATGGCAGTCAGGCTACCTCTGGCGAGCACATGGAGGGCTGTGCGGCCCCCAAAGAAATGCCACCCCACACCATGACTGACCCACCACCAAACCGGTCATGCTGGAGAATGTTGCAGGCAGCAGAACGTTCTCCACGGCGTCTCCAGACTCTGTCACGTCTGTCATCTTTGAAGAGCACAGGGCGCCAGTGGCGAATTTACCAATCTTGGTGTTCTCTGGCAAATGCCAAACATCCTGCACAGTGTTGGGCTGTAAGCACAACCTGTGGACAACCTGTGGAGGTTGGGCCCTCATACCACCCTCATGGAGTCTGTTTCTGACCGTTTGAGCAGACACATGCACATTTGTGGCCTGCTGGAGGTCATTTTGCAGGGCTCTGGCAGTGCTCCTCCTTGCACAAAGGCGGAGGTAGCGGTCCTGCTGCTGGGTCGTTGCCCTCCTACGGCCTCCTCCACGTCTCCTGATGTACTGGCCTGTCTCCTGGTAGCGCCTCCATGCTCTGGACACTACGCTGACAGACACAGCAAACCTTCTTGCCCCAGCTCGCATTGATGTGCCATCCTGGATGAGCTGCACTACCTGAGGCACTTGTGTGGGTTGTAGACTCCGTCTCATGCTACCACTAGAGTGAAAGCACCGCCAGCATTCAAAAGTGACCAAAACATCAGCCAGGAAGCATAGGAACTGAGAAGTGGTCTGTGGTCACCACCTGCAGAACCACTCCTTTATTGGGGGTGTCTTGCTAATTGCCTATAATTTCCACCTGTTGCCTATTCCATTTGCATTACAGCATGTGAAATGTATTGTCAATAAGTGTTTCTTCCTAAGTGGACAGTTTGATTTCACAGAATTGTGATTGACTTGAAGTTACATTGTGTTGTTTAAGTGTTCCCTTTATTTTTTGAGCAGTGTATATTTTATATCACTATCATGCACATGCACCCTCACACATAAGGATGGCTCTGTTGCGGAAATACTGATACATGTTTGATAGTGTCTTGATGATGTATTGTTTGTCCTTCAAATTCTAATACTTTAATGTTACCCCTTCCTTGTGTTTTTTGTAATAAATATTATTTATTTTTTAATGTTAAAGTACAGAGAGATCCTTGATGAAAAACTTCTCCAGAGCGCTCAGGACCTGACTGGGGCGAAGGTTCATCTTCTAACAGGACAAGGACCCTAAGCACAGAGCCAAGACAATACAGGAGTGGCTTCGGTACAAGTCTCTGAATGTCCTTACATTTACATTTACATTTAAGTCATTTAGCAGACGCTCTTATCCAGAGCGACTTACAAATTGGTGAATTCACCTTCTGACATCCAGTGGAACAGCCACTTTACAATAGTGCATCTAAATCATTAAGGGGGGGTGAGAAGGATTACTTATCCTATCCTAGGTATTCCTTGAAGAGGTGGGGTTTCAGGTGTCTCCGGAAGGTGGTGATTGACTCCGCTGTCCTGGCGTCGTGAGGGAGTTTGTTCCACCATTGGGGGGCCAGAGCAGCGAACAGTTTTGACTGGGCTGAGCGGGAACTGTACTTCCTCAGTGGTAGGGAGGCGAGCAGGCCAGAGGTGGATGAACGCAGTGCCCTTGCTTGGGTGTAGGGCCTGATCAGAGCCTGGAGGTACTGCGGTGCCGTTCCCCTCACAGCTCCGTAGGCAAGCACCATGGTCTTGTAGCGGATGCGAGCTTCAACTGGAAGCCAGTGGAGAGAGCGGAGGAGCGGGGTGACGTGAGAGAACTTGGGAAGGTTGAACACCAGACGGGCTGCGGCGTTCTGGATGAGTTGTAGGGGTTTAATGGCACAGGCAGGGAGCCCAGCCAACAGCGAGTTGCAGTAATCCAGACGGGAGATGACAAGTGCCTGGATTAGGACCTGCGCCGCTTCCTGTGTGAGGCAGGGTCGTACTCTGCGGATGTTGTAGAGCATGAACCTACAGGAACGGGCCACCGCCATGATGTTGGTTGAGAACGACAGGGTGTTGTCCAGGATCACGCCAAGGTTCTTAGCGCTCTGGGAGGAGGACACAATGGAGTTGTCAACCGTGATGGCGAGATCATGGAACGGGCAGTCCTTCCCCGGGAGGAAGAGCAGCTCCGTCTTGCCGAGGTTCAGCTTGAGGTGGTGATCCGTCATCCACACTGATATGTCTGCCAGACATGCAGAGATGCGATTCGCCACCTGGTCATCAGAAGGGGGAAAGGAGAAGATTAATTGTGTGTCGTCTGCATAGCAATGATAGGAGAGACCATGTGAGGTTATGACAGAGCCAAGTGACTTGGTGTATAGCGAGAATAGGAGAGGGCCTAGAACAGAGCCCTGGGGGACACCAGTGGTGAGAGCGCGTGGCGAGGAGACAGATTCTCGCCACGCCACCTGGTAGGAGCGACCTGTCAGGTAGGACGCAATCCAAGCGTGGGCCGCGCCGGAGATGCCCAACTCGGAGAGGGTGGAGAGGAGGATCTGATGGTTCACAGTATCGAAGGCAGCCGATAGGTCTAGAAGGATGAGAGCAGAGGAGAGAGAGTTAGCTTTAGCAGTGCGGAGCGCCTCCGTGATACAGAGAAGAGCAGTCTCAGTTGAATGACTAGTCTTGAAACCTGACTGATTTGGATCAAGAAGGTCATTCTGAGAGAGATAGCGGGAGAGCTGGCCAAGGACGGCACGTTCAAGAGTTTTGGAGAGAAAAGAAAGAAGGGATACTGGTCTGTAGTTGTTGACATCGGAGGGATCGAGTGTAGGTTTTTTCAGAAGGGGTGCAACTCTCGCTCTCTTGAAGACGGAAGGGACGTAGCCAGCGGTCAGGGATGAGTTGATGAGCGAGGTGAGGTAAGGGAGAAGGTCTCCGGAAATGGTCTGGAGAAGAGAGGAGGGGATAGGGTCAAGCGGGCAGGTTGTTGGGCGGCCGGCCGTCACAAGAAGCGAGATTTCATCTGGAGAGAGGGGAGAAAGAGGTCAGAGCACAGGGTAGGGCAGTGTGAGCAGAACCAGCGGTGTCGTTTGACTTAGCAAACGAGGATCGGATGTCGTCGACCTTCTTTTCAAAATGGTTGACGAAGTCATCTGCAGAGAGGGAGGAGGGGGGGGAGGGGGATTCAGGAGGGAGGAGAAGGTGGCAAAGAGCTTCCTAGGGTTAGAGGCAGATGCTTGGAATTTAGAGTGGTAGAAAGTGGCTTTAGCAGCAGAGACAGAGGAGGAAAATGTAGAGAGGAGGGAGTGAAAGGATGCCAGGTCCGCAGGGAGGCGAGTTTTCCTCCATTTCCGCTCGGCTGCCCGGAGCTCTGTTCTGTGAGCTCGCAGTGAGTCATCGAGCCACGGAGCGGGAGGGGAGGACCGAGCCGGCCTGGAGGATAGGGGACATAGAGAGTCAAAGGATGCAGAAAGGGAAGAGAGGAGGGTTGAGGAGGCAGAATCAGGAGATAGGTTGGAGAAGGTATGAGCAGAGGGAAGAGATGATAGGATGGAAGAGGAGAGAGTAGCGGGGGAGAGAGAGCGAAGGTTGGGACGGCGCGATACCATCCGAGTAGGGGCAGTGTGGGAAGTGTTGGATGAGAGCGAGAGGGAAAAGGATACAAGGTAGTGGTCGGAGACTTGGAGGGGAGTTGCAATGAGGTTAGTGGAAGAACAGCATCTAGTAAAGATGAGGTCGAGCGTATTGCCTGCCTTGTGAGTAGGGGGGAAGGTGAGAGGGTGAGGTCAAAAGAGGAGAGGAGTGGAAAGAAGGAGGCAGAGAGGAATGAGTCAAAGGTAGACGTGGGGAGGTTAAAGTCGCCCAGGACTGTGAGAGGTGAGCCGTCCTCAGGAAAGGAGCTTATCAAGGCATCAAGCTCATTGATGAACTCTCCGAGGGAACCTGGAGGGCGATAAATGATAAGGATGTTAAGCTTGAAAGGGCTGGTAACTGTGACAGCATGGAATTCAAAGGAGGCGATAGACAGATGGGTAAGGGGAGAGAGAGAATGACCACTTGGGAGAGATGAGGATCCCGGTGCCACCACCCGGCTGACCAGAAGCTCTCGGGGTGTGCGAGAACACGTGGGCGGACGAAGAGAGAGCAGTAGGAGTAGCAGTGTTATCTGTGGTGATCCATGTTTCCGTCAGTGCCAAGAAGTCGAGGGACTGGAGGGAGGCATAGGCTGAGATGAACTCTGCCTTGTTGGCCGCAGATCGGCAGTTCCAGAGGCTACCGGAGACCTGGAACTCCACGTGGGTCGTGCGCGCTGGGACCACCAGATTAGGGTGGCCGCGGCCACGCGGTGTGGAGCGTTTGTATGGTCTGTGCAGAGAGGAGAGAACAGGGATAGATAGACACATAGTTGACAGGCTACAGAAGAGGCTACGCTAATGCAAGGAGATTGGAATGACAAATGGACTACCGCGTCTCGAATGTTCAGAAAGTTAAGCTTACGTAGCAAAGAATCTTATTGACTAAAATGATTGAAATGCTACAGTACTGCTGGAGTAAGCTAGCTGGCAGTGGCTGCGTTTGTTGACTTTGTAGGCTAGCTGGTAGTGGCTGCGATGTTGACACTACACTAATCAAGTCGTTCCGTCGAGTGTAATAGTTTCTACAGTGCTGCTATTCGGGGCTAGCTGGCTAGCTAGCAGGTTGATTGCGTTACGTTACCTTAAAAGAACGACAATAGCTGGCTAGCTAACCTAGAAAATCGCTCTAGGCTACACAATTGTCTTAGATACAAAGACGGCTATGTAGCTAGCTACGATCAAACAAATCAAACCGTTGTCAAACAAATCAAACCGTTGTACTGTAGACTACACAATTGTCTTAGATACAAAGACGGCTATGTAGCTGGCTAGCTACGATCAAACAAATCAGACCGTTGTACTGTAATGAAGTGAAATGAAAATGTGATACTACCTGTGGAGCGACGCGGAATGTTGACCGGGTAGTAGAAGTTCAATTCGGTAGAGGTTGGCTAGCTTTTGGCTAGCTAGCTAGCAGCATCTCCTACGTTAAGGACGACAAATAGCTGGCTAGCTAACCTCGGTAAATTAAGATAATCACTCTAAGTCTACACACTCTAAACTACACAATTATCTTGGATACGAAGACAGCGAAGACAACTATGTAGCTAGCTGACACTACGCTAATCGAGTCGTTCAGTTGAGTGTAATAGTTTCTACAGTGCTGGTGGACAGTGGATGTTAGCTAGCTGCTTGAGTGGCCCAGCCAGAGCCCGGACTTGAAC
>NW_027003473.1:0-5363 GCF_036934945.1 Oncorhynchus masou masou
TTCTATAGGAGACGGTACAGGGAGGAGGTTAAACACGTTTTCTATAGAGAGGGTACAGGAGGAGGTTAAACACACGGTTCTATAGGAGAGGGTACAGAGGAGGTTAAACACACGGTTAAACACACGGTTCTATAGGGAGGGAGGGTTAAAACACGGTTCAGGAGAGGGAGAGAGGTTAAACACACGGTTCTATAGGAGAACCAACCGGTTCCGGTTCCGGTTGGAGCATCTACACTTCGGTCCGCAGGTAGTATAACTTTTCATTACATTTCATTACATTTCGTTATAGTACAACGGTTTGATTTGTCTTATCTTAGCAATTTCTTCTTAGCTAGCTACATAGCCGTCTTTGTATCAACGACAATTGCATATTATCGTATTTCGTCGTCCTAACGTATCTGCCCAGCAGCTAGCTAAGCAGCTAGCTAACATCCACTGTCCACTAGCACTGTAGAAACTATTACACTCAACTGAACGACTCGATTAGCGTAGTGTCAGCTAGCTACATAGTTGTCTTCGCTGTCTTCGTATCCAAGATAATTGTGCAGTTTAGAGTGTGTAGACTTAGAGTGATTATCTTAATTTACCGAGGTTAGCTAGCCAGCTATTTGTCGTCCTTAACGTAGGAAATGCTGCTAGCTAGCTAGCCAACAGCTAGCCAACCTCTACCGAATTGAACTCCAACTACCCGGTCAACATTCCGCGTCGCTCCACAGGTAGTATCACATTTTTCATTTCACTTCATTACAGTACAACGGTTTGATTTGTTTGATCGTAGCTAGCCAGCTACATAGCCGTCTTTGTATCTAAGACAATTGTGTAGTCTAGAGCGATTTTCTAGGTTAGCTGGCCAGCTATTGTCGGTCTTTCAACGTAGCTAGCCAGCTAGCCCCCGAATAGCAGCACTGTAGTAACTATTACAGTACAACGGTTTGTTTTGTTTGATCGTAGCTAGCTAGCTACATAGCCGTCTTGTATCTAAGACAATTGTGTAGCCTAGAGCGATTTTCTAGGTTAGCTGGCCAGCCATTGTCGTTCTCTTAACGTAGCTAGCCAGCTAGCCCCCGAATAGCAGCACTGTAGTAACTATTACAGTACAACGGTTTGTTTTGTTTGATCGTAGCTAGCTAGCTACATAGCCGTCTTTGTATCTAAGTCAATTGTTTAGCCTAGAGCGATTTTCTAGGTTAGCTACATCGCAGCCACTACCAGCTAGCCTACTCCAGCAGTACTGTATCATTTCAATCATTTTAGTCTATAAGATTCTTGCTCGTAAGCTTAACTTTCTGAACATTCGAGGCGTGTAGTCCACTTGTCATTCCAATCTCCTTTGCATTAGCGTAGCCTCTTCTGTACCCTGTCAACTATGTGTCTATCTATCCCTGTTCTCTCCTCTCTGCACAGACCATACAAACGCTCCACACCGCGTGGCCGCGGCCACCCTAATCTGGTGGTCCCAGCGCGCACGACCCACGTGGAGTTCCTGGTCTCCGGTAGCCTCTGGAACTGCCGATCTGCGGCCAACAAGGCAGAGTTCATCTCAGCCTATGCCTCCCTCCAGTCCCTCGACTTCCTGGCACTGACGGAAACATGGATCACCACAGATAACACTGCTACTCCTACTGCTCTCTCTTCGTCCGCCCACGTGTTCTCGCACACCCCGAGAGCTTCTGGTCAGCG
Source organism: Oncorhynchus masou masou (assembly GCF_036934945.1). Classification (NCBI taxonomy): domain Eukaryota; kingdom Metazoa; phylum Chordata; class Actinopteri; order Salmoniformes; family Salmonidae; genus Oncorhynchus; species Oncorhynchus masou. The sequence goes on from NW_027003473.1 coordinate 1,681, forward strand.
GGGTGGTGGCACCGGGATCCTCATCTCTCCCAAGTGGTCATTCTCTCTCTCTCCCCTTACCCATCTATCTATCGCCTCCTTTGAATTCCATGCTGTCACAGTTACCAGCCCTTTCAAGCTTAACATCCTTATCATTTATCGCCCTCCAGGTTCCCTCGGAGAGTTCATCAATGAGCTTGATGCCTTGATAAGCTCCTTTCCTGAGGACGGCTCACCTCTCACAGTCCTGGGCGACTTTAACCTCCCCACGTCTACCTTTGACTCATTCCTCTCTGCCTCTTCTTTCCACTCCTCTCCTCTTTTGACCTCACCCTCTCACCTTCCCCCCTACTCACAAGGCAGGCAATACGCCGACCTCATCTTTACTAGATGCTGTTCTTCCACTAACCTCATTGCAACTCCCCTCCAAGTCTCCGACCACTACCTTGTATCCTTTCCCTCTCGCTCTCATCCAACACTTCCCACACTGCCCCTACTCGGATGGTATCGCGCCCCGTCCCAACCTTCGCTCTCTCTCCCCCGCTACTCTCTCCTCTTCCATCCTATCATCTCTTCCCTCTGCTCATACCTTCTCCAACCTTTCTCCTGAGTCTGCCTCCTCAACCCTCCTCTCTTCCCTTTCTGCATCCTTTGACTCTCTATGTCCCCTATCCTCCAGGCCGGCTCGGTCCTCCCCTCCCGCTCCGTGGCTCGATGACTCATTGCGAGCTCACAGAACAGAGCTCCGGGCAGCCGAGCGGAAATGGAGGAAAACTCGCCTCCTGCGGACCTGGCATCCTTTCACTCCCTCCTCTCTACATTTTCCTCCTCTGTCTCTGCTGCTAAAGCCACTTTCTACCACTCTAAATTCCAAGCATCTGCCTCTAACCCTAGGAAGCTCTTTGCCACCTTCTCCTCCTCCTGAATCCTCCTCCCCCTCCCCCCTCCTCCCTCTCTGCAGATGACTTCGTCAACCATTTTGAAAAGAAGGTCGACGACATCCGATCCTCGTTTGCTAAGTCAAACGACACCGCTGGTTCTGCTCACACTGCCCTACCCTGTGCTCTGACCTCTTTCCCCCTCTCTCTCCAGATGAAATCTCGCTTCTTGTGACGGCCGGCCCCCAACAACCTGCCCGCTTGACCCTATCGCCTCCTCTCTTCTCCAGACCATTTCCGGGGACCTTCTCCCTTACCTCACCTCGCTCATCAACTCATCCCTGACCGCTGGCTACGTCCCTTCCGTCTTCAAGAGAGCGAGAGTTGCACCCTTCTGAAAAAACCTACACTCGATCCCTCCGATGTCAACAACTACAGACCAGTATCCCTTCTTTCTTTTCTCTCCAAAACTCTTGAACGTGCCGTCCTTGGCCAGCTCTCCCGCTATCTCTCTCAGAATGACCTTCTTGATCCAATCAGTCAGGTTTCAAGACTAGTCATTCAACTGAGACTGCTCTTCTCTGTATCACGGAGGCGCTCCGCACTGCAAAGCTAACTCTCTCTCCTCTGCTCTCATCCTTCTAGACCTATCGGCTGCCTTCGATACTGTGAACCATCAGATCCTCCTCTCCACCCTCTCCGAGTTGGGCATCTCCGGCGCGGCCACGCTTGATTGCGTCCTACCTGACAGGTCGCTCCTACCAGGTGGCGTGGCGAGAATCTGTCTCCTCGCCACGCGCTCTCACCACTGGTGTCCCCCAGGGCTCTGTTCTAGGCCCTCTCCTATTCTCGCTATACACCAAGTCACTTGGCTCTGTCATAACCTCACATGGTCTCTCCTATCATTGCTATGCAGACGACACACAATTAATCTTCTCCTTTCCCCCTTCTGATGACCAGGTGGCGAATCGCATCTCTGCATGTCTGGCAGACATATCAGTGTGGATGACGGATCACCACCTCAAGCTGAACCTCGGCAAGACGGAGCTGCTCTTCCTCCCCGGGAAGGACTGCCCGTTCCATGATCTCGCCATCACGGTTGACAACTCCATTGTGTCCTCCTCCCAGAGCGCTAAGAACCTTGGCGTGATCCTGGACAACACCCTGTCGTTCTCAACCAACATCATGGCGGTGTGGCCCGTTCCTGTAGGTTCATGCTCTACAACATCCGCAGAGTACGACCCTGCCTCACACAGGAAGCGGCGCAGGTCCTAATCCAGGCACTTGTCATCTCCCGTCTGGATTACTGCAACTCGCTGTTGGCTGGGCTCCCTGCCTGTGCCATTAAACCCCTACAACTCATCCAGAACGCCGCAGCCCGTCTGGTGTTCAACCTTCCCAAGTTCTCTCACGTCACCCCGCTCCTCCGCTCTCTCCACTGGCTTCCAGTTGAAGCTCGATCCGCTACAAGACCATGGTGCTTGCCTACGGAGCTGTGAGGGGAACGGCACCGCAGTACCTCCAGGCTCTGATCAGGCCCTACACCCAAGCAAGGGCACTGCGTTCATCCACCTCTGGCCTGCTCGCCTCCCTACCATTGAGGAAGTACAGTTCCCGCTCAGCCCAGTCAAAACTGTTCGCTGCTCTGGCCCCCCAATGGTGGAACAAACTCCCCTCACGACGCCAGGACAGCGGAGTCAATCACCACCTTCCGGAGACACCTGAAACCCCACCTCTTCAAGGAATACCTAGGATAAGATAAGTAATCCTTCTCACCACCCCCCTCCCTTAATGATTTAAATTCACTATTGTAAAGTGGCTGTTCCACTGGATGTCAGAAGGTGAATTCACCAATTTGTAAGTCGCTCTGGATAAGAGCGTCTGCTAAATGACTTAAATGTAAATGTAAATGTGTACAGGGTACAGGGAGGAGGTTAAACACACGGTTCTATAGGAGACGGTACAGGGAGGAGGTTAAACACGGGAGGAGGTTAAACACACGGTTCTATAGGAGACTTGCAGGAGGAGGAGGTTAAACACACGGTTCTATAGGAGACGGTACAGGGAGGAGGTTAAACACACGGTTCCAGACAGGAGGAGGTTAAACACACGGTTCTATAGGAGACGGTACGGTTCCAGGGAGGAGGTTAAACACACGGTTCTATAGGAGACAGGAGTGAGGTTACACGGGGAGGAGGTTAAACACACGGTTCTATAGGAGACGGTACAGGGGAGGACGGTTAAACACACGGTTCTATAGGAGACGGTACAGGGAGGAGGTTAAACACACGGTTCCAGACAGGAGGAGGTTAAACACACGGTTCTATAGGAGACGGTACAGGAGGAGGTTAAACACACGGTTCCAGACAGGAGGAGGTTAAACACACGGTTCTATAGGAGACGGTACAGGGAGGAGGTTAAACACACGGTTCTATAGGAGAGGGTACAGGGAGGAGGTTAAACACACGGTTCTATAGGAGAGGGTACAGGGGGAGGAGGTTAAAACACACGGTTCTATAGGAGAGGGTACAGGGAGGAGGTTAAACACACGGTTCTATAGGAGAAGGTACAGGGAGGAGGTTAAACACACGGTTCTATAGGAGACGGTACAGGGAGGAGGTTAAACACACGGTTCTATAGGAGACGGTACAGGGAGGAGGTTAAACACACGGTTCTATAGAGTTAAAACACGGTTCTATAGGAGGGTACAGGGAGGAGGTTAAACACACGGTTCTATAGGAGAGGGTACAGGGAGGAGGTTAAACACACGGTTCTATAGGAGAGGGTACAGGGAGGAGGTTAAACACACGGTTCTATAGGAGAGGG
>NW_027003474.1:0-5361 GCF_036934945.1 Oncorhynchus masou masou
GGGGAGGGGTACCATATTACTAGATGTGGGGGGAGAGGTACCATATTACTAAAGGTGTGGGGGAGGGGCACCATATTATCAGAGCTGTGGGAAGAGGGGTACCATATTACTAAAGGTGTGGGGGAGGGGCACCATATTATTAGAGGTGTGGGGAGGGGTACCATATTACTAAAGGTGTGGGGAGGGGTACCATATTACTACATTGTGTTGGGGGAGGGGTACCATATTACGAAAGGTGTGGGGGGAGGGGTACCATATTTTCATAGCTGTGGGAAGAGGGGTACCATGCTACTAGAGGTGGGGAGGGGTAGCATATTATCAGAGCTGTGGGAAGAGGGGTACCATATTACTAGAGGTGCGGGGAGAGGGGCACCATATTATCAGAGCTGTGGGAAGAGGGGTACCATATTAAGAGAGGTGGGGGAGGGGTAACATATTATTAGAGGTGTGGGGAGGGGTACCATATTACTACATTGTGTTGGGGGAGGGGTACCATATTACGAAAGCTGTGGGAAGAGGGGTACCATTTTAATAGAGGTGGGGAGGGGTACCATATTACTAAAGGTGTGGGGGAGGGGTACCATATTACTAGAGGTGTGGGAGGGGTACCATATTACTAAAGGTGTGGGGGAGGGGTACCATATTACAAAATGTGTTGGGGGAGGGGTACCATATTACTAAAGGTGTGGGGGGAGGGGCACCATATTATCAGAGCTGTGTGGGAAGAGGGGTACCATTTTAATAGAGGTGGGGGAGGGGTACCATATTACTAAAGGTGTGGGGAGGGGTACCATATTACTAGATGTGGGGGAGGCGTACCATATTACTAGATGTGGGTAGAGTTACCATATTAATAGAGGTGTGGGGGAGGGCACCATATTATCAGAGCTGGGGGAAGAGGGGTACCATATTACTAGATGTGGGGGAGGGGTACCATATTACTAGAGGTGTGGGAGGGGTACCATATTACTAAAGGTGGGGAGGGGTACCATATTACTACATTGTGTTGGGGGAGGGGTACCATATTAGAAAGGTGTGGGGAGGGGTACCATATTACAAAATGTGTTGGGGGAGGGGTACCATATTACTAAAGGTTTGGGGGGAGGGGCACCATATTATCAGAGCTGTGGGAAGAGGGGTATATTATTATGAGAAGTGGGGGAGGGGTACCATATTACTAAAGGTATGGGGGAAGGGTACCATATTACTAGAGGTGCGGTGAGGGGGGTACCATATTACTAGAGGTGTGGGGAGGGGGGGGTACCATATTACAAAATGTGTTGGGGGAGGGGTACCATATTACTAGATGTGGGGAGGGGTACCATATTACTAGAGGGGAGAGTTACCATATTACTAGAGGTGTTGGGAAGAGGGGTACCATATTACTAAAGGTGTTGGGGGAGGGGTAACATATTACTAAAGGTGTGGGGAGAAGGGTACCATATTACTGAATTGTGTTGGGGGAGGGGTACCATATTACTAAAGGTGTGGGGGGAGGGGTACCATATTACTAGATGTGGGGGGAGGGGTACCATATTACTAAAGGTGGGGAGGGGTACCATATTATTAGAGGTGTGGGGTACCATATTACTAAAGGTGTGGGGAGGGTACCATATTACTACATTGTGTTGGGGGAGGGGTACCATATTACTAAAGGTGTGGGGGTACCATATTACAAAATGTGTTGGGGGAGGGGTACCATATTACTAAGAGTACCATATTACAAAATGTGGGGGAGGGGTACCATATTACTAAAGGTTGGGGGAGGGGCACCATATTACAGAGTGTGGGAAGAGGGGTACCATATTACAAAAGTGTTGGGGGAGGGGCACCATATTATTAGACTAGATGTGGGGAGAGGGTACCATATTACTAAATGTGTTGGGGGAGGGGTACCATATTATTAGAGGTGTGGGGAGAGAGTACCATATTACAAAATGTGTTGGGGGAGGGGTACCATATTACTAAAGGTGTGGGGAGAGGGTACCATATTACAAAATGTGTTGGGGAAGGGGTACATATTACTAAAGGTGTGGGGGGAGGGGCACCATATTATCAGAGCTGTTACAAAATGTGTTGGGGAGGGGTACCATATTACTAAAGGTGGGGGGAGGGGCACCATATTATCAGAGCTGTGGGAAGAGGTACCATTTTAATAGAGGTGGGGGAGGGGTACCATATTACTACATTGTGTTGGGGAGGGGTACGGAAAGGTGTGGGGGAGGGGTACCATATTACTAAAATGCGGTGAGGGGGTACCATATTACTAAGAGGTGTGGGGGGGGGGCACCATATTATGAAGGTGTGGGGGGAGGGGTACCATATTACTAAATGTGTTGGGGGAGGGGTACCATATTACTACAGGTATGGGGGGAGGGGTACCATATTACTAAATGTGTTGGGGGAGGTGTGGGGAGAGTTACCCATTAAATGTGTTGGGGGAGGGGTACCATATTACTAAATGTGTTGGGGGAAGGTTACCATGTTTCTAAATGTGTTGGGGGAGGGGTACCATATTACTAAATGTGTGGGGGGAGGGGCACCATATTATAAATGTGTGGGGGAGGGGTACCATATTACTAACTGTGTGAGGGGTACCATATTACTAAAATGTGTGGGAGGGGCAGCATATTACTAAATGTGTTGGGGGAGGGTACCATATTATTAGAGGTGTGGGGAGGGGTATCATATTACAAAATGTGTTGGGGGAGGGTACATATTAGATGTGGGGGGAGGGTACCATATTATAGAGGTGTGGGGAGAGGGTACCATATTATTAGAGGGTGTGGGGAGGGGGTACCATATTACAAAATGTGTTAGGGAGGGTGCCATATTACAAAATGTGTTGGGGAGGGAATTATATATTACTAAAGGTGTGGGGAGGGGCACCATATTACAAAATGTGTTGGGGGAGGGGTACCATATTACTAAAGGTGTGGGGGGAGGGGCACCATATTATCAGAGCTGTGTGAAGAGGGGTACCATTTTAATAGAGGTGGGGGAGGGGTACCATATTACTAAAGGTGTGGGGAGGGGTACCATATTACTAGAGGTGTGGGGAGAGGGGTACCATATTATTAGAGGTGTGGGGAGGGGGGTACCATATTACAAAATGTGTTGGGGGAGGGGTACCATATTACTAGATGTGGGGGAGGGGTACCATATTACTAGATGTGGGGGAGGGATACCATATTACTAAAGGTGTGAGGGGAGGGGCACCATATTATCAGAGATGTGGGAAGAGGGGTACCATATTACTAGAGGTGGGGGAGGGGTACCATAATACTAAAGGTGTGGGGGGAGGGGCACCATATTATCAAGAGCTGTGGGGGAGGGGTACCATATTACTAAAGGTGTGGGGGGAGGGGCACCATATTATTAGAGGTGTGGGGAGGGGTACCATATTACTAAAGGTGTGGGGAGGGGTACCATATTACTACATTGTGTTGGGGGAGGGGTACCATATTACGAAAGGTGTGGGGGGAGGGGCACCATATTACAAAATGTGTTGGGGGAGGGGTACCATATTACTAAAGGTGTGGGGGGAGGGGCACCATATTATCAGAGCTGTGGGAAGAGGGGTACCATTTTAATAGAGGTGGGGGAGGGGTACCATATTATTAGAGGTGTGGGGAGGGGTACCATATTACTAAAGGTGTGGGGAAGGGTACCATATTACAAAATGTGTTGGGGGAGGGGTACCATATTACTAAAGGTGTGGGGGGAGGGGCACCATGTTATCAGAGCTGTGGGAAGAGGGGTACCATTTTAATAGAGGTGGGGGAGGGGTACCATATTACTAAAGGTATGGGGGAAGGAGTACCATATTACGAGAGGTGGGGGAGGGGTACCATATTACTAAAGGTGTTGGGGGAGGGGTGCCATATTACGAAATGTGTTGGGGGAGGGGTACCATATTACTAAAGGTGTGCGGGGAGAGCACCATATTATCAGAGCTGTGGGAAGAGGGGTACCATATTACGAGAGGTGGGGGAGGGGTAACATATTATTAAAGGTGTGGGGAGAGTTCCATATTACCACATTGTGTTGGGGGAGGGGTACCATATTACAGTTACATTTACATTTAAGTCATTTGGAGACGCTCTTATTACGAAAGGTGTGGGGGAGGGGTACCATATTACAAAATGTGTTGGGGGAGGGGTACCATATTACTAAAGGTGTGGGGGAGGGGCACCATATTATCAGAGCTGTGGGAAGAGGGGTACCATTTTAATAGAGGTGGGGTAGGGGTAACATATTACTAAAGGTGTGGGGAGGGGTACCATATTACTAGAGGTGTGGGGAGGGGTACCATATTACTAAAGGTGTGGGGAGGGGTACCATATTACTACATTGTGTTGGGGAGGGGTACCATATTACGAAAGGTGTGGGGAGGGGTACCATATTACAAAATGTGTTGGGGGAGGGGTACCATATTACTAAAGGTGTGGGGGGAGGGGCACCATATTATCAGAGCTGTGGGAAGAGGGGTACCATATTACTAAAGGTGTGGGGAGGGGTACCATATTACTAGAGGTGTGGGGAGAGGGGTACCATATTATTAGAGGTGTGGGGAGGGGGGTACCATATTACAAAATGTGTTGGGGGAGGGTACCATATTACTAGATGTGGGGAGGGGTACCATATTACTAAAGGTGTGGGGGGAGGGGCACCATATTATCAGAGCTGTGGGAAGAGGGGTACCATATTACTAGAGGTGGGGGAGGGGTACCATATTACTAAAGGTGTGGGGGGAGGGGCACCATATTATCAGAGCTGTGGGAAGAGGGGTACCATATTACTAAAGGTGTGGGGGAGGGGCACCATATTATTAGAGGTGTGGGGAGGGGTACCATATTACTAAAGGTGTGGGGAGGGGTACCATATTACTAGAGGTGTGGGGAGAGTGGTACCATATTATTAGAGGTGTGGGGAGGTGGGGTACCATATTACAAAATGTGTTGGGGGAGGGGTACCATATTACTGAAGGTGTTGGGGGAGCGGTACCATATTACGAAATGTGTTGGGGGAGGGGTACCATATTACTAAAGGTTTGGGGGGAGGGGCACCATATTATCAGAGCTGTGGGAAGAGGGTACCATATTACGAGAGGTGGGGAGGGGTACCATATTACTAAAGGTGTGGGGGAGGGGTACCATATTATCTAGAGGTGTGGGGAGAGGGGTACCATATTACTAAAGGTGTGGGGGGAGGGGTACCATATTACTAGAGGTGTGGGGAGGGGTACCATATTACTAAAGGTGTGGGGGAGGGGTACCATATTACTAAATGTGTTGGGGGAGGGGTACCATATTACTAAAGGTGTGGGGGAGGGGTACCATATTACAAAATGTGTTGGGG
>NW_027003475.1:0-5361 GCF_036934945.1 Oncorhynchus masou masou
CATGACTGAGCTGGCCACATCGCCATGTAATGGAGTCTGTGACGCTGCAAAACCTTTACAGGTCATGGGAAACGACAGTGTGAGTCATGACTGAGCTGGCCACATCGCCATGTAATGGAGTCTGTGACGCATGCTAAAACCTTTACAGGTCATGGGAAACGACAGTGTGAGTCATGACTGAGCTGGCCACATCGCCATGTAATGGAGTCTGTGACGCATGCTAAAACCTTTACAGGTCATGGGAAACGACAGTGTGAGTCATGACTGAGCTGGCCACATCGCCATGTAATGGAGTCTGTGACGCTAAAACCCTTTACAGGTCATGGGAAACGACAGTGTGAGTCATGACTGAGCTGGCCACATCGCCATGTAATGGAGTCTGTGACGCATGCTAAAACCTTTACAGGTCATGGGAAACGACAGTGTGAGTCATGACTGAGCTGGCCACATCGCCATGTAATGGAGTCTGTGACGCTAAAACCTTTACAGGTCATGGGAAACGACAGTGTGAGTCATGACTGAGCTGGCCACATCGCCATGTAATGGAGTCTGTGACGCATGCTAAAACCTTTACAGGTCATGGGAAACGACAGTGTGAGTCATGACTGAGCTGGCCACATCGCCATGTAATGGAGTCTGTGACGCATGCTAAAACCTTTACAGGTCATGGGAAACGACAGTGTGAGTCATGACTGAGCTGGCCACATCGCCATGTAATGGAGTCTGTGACGCATGCTAAAACCTTTACAGGTCATGGGAAACGACAGTGTGAGTCATGACTGAGCTGGCCACATCGCCATGTAATGGAGTCTGTGACGAATGCTAAAACCTTTACAGGTCATGGGAAACGACAATGTGAGTCATGACTGAGCTGGCCACATCGCCATGTAATGGAGTCTGTGACGCTAAAACCTTTACAGGTAATGGGAAATGACAGTGTGAGTCATGACTGAGCTGGCCACAACGCCATGTAATGGAGTCTGTGACACATGCTAAAACCTTTACAGGTCATGGGAAACGACAGTGTGAGTCATGACTGAGCTGGCCACATCGCCATGTAATGGAGTCTGTGACGCATGCTAAAACCTTTACAGGTCATGGGAAACGACAGTGTGAGTCATGACTGAGCTGGCCACATCGCCATGTAATGGAGTCTGTGACGCATGCTAAAACCTTTACAGGTCATGGGAAACGACAGTGTGAGTCATGACTGAGCTGGCCACATCGCCATGTAATGGAGTCTGTGACGCATGCTAAAACCTTTACAGGTCATGGGAAACGACAGTGTGAGTCATGACTGAGCTGGCCACATCGCCATGTAATGGAGTCTGTGACGCTAAAACCTTTACAGGTCATGGGAAACGACAGTGTGAGTCATGACTGAGCTGGCCACATCGCCATGTAATGGAGTCTGTGATGCATGCTAAAACCTTTACAGGTCATGGGAAACGACAGTGTGAGTCATGACTGAGCTGGCCACATCGCCATGTAATGGAGTCTGTGACGCTAAAACCTTTACAGGTCATGGGAAACGACAGTGTGAGTCATGACTGAGCTGGCCACATCGCCATGTAATGGAGTCTGTGACGCATGCTAAAACCTTTACAGGTCATGGGAAACGACAGTGTGAGTCATGACTGAGCTGGCCACATCGCCATGTAATGGAGTCTGTGACGCTAAAACCTTTACAGGTCATGGGAAACGACAGTGTGAGTCATGACTGAGCTGGCCACATCGCCATGTAATGGAGTCTGTGACGCTAAAACCTTTACAGGTCATGGGAAACGACAGTGTGAGTCATGACTGAGCTGGCCACATCGCCATGTAATGGAGTCTGTGACGCATGCTAAAACCTTTACAGGTCATGGGAAACGACAGTGTGAGTCATGACTGAGCTGGCCACATCGCCATGTAATGGAGTCTGTGACGCATGCTAAAACCTTTACAGGTCATGGGAAACGACAGTGTGAGTCATGACTGAGCTGGCCACATCGCCATGCTAATGGAGTCTGTGACGCATGCTAAAACCTTTACAGGTCATGGGAACTACTGCAGGGAGTCTATGACTGAGCTGGCCACATCGCCATGTAATGGAGTCTGTGACGATGCTAAAACCTTTACAGGTCATGGGAAACGACAGTGTGAGTCATGACTGAGCTGGCCACATCGCCATGTAATGGAGTCTGTGACGCATGCTAAAACCTTTACAGGTCATGGGAAACGACAGTGTGAGTCATGACTGAGCTGGCCACATCGCCATGTAATGGAGTCTGTGACGCATGCTAAAACCTTTACAGGTCATGGGAAACGACAGTGTGAGTCATGACTGAGCTGGCCACATCGCCATGTAATGGAGTCTGTGACGAATGCTAAACCTTTACAGGCTTATGAACTAATGAGCCAGGATTCGAGTTGGACAGATATCATGAAGGAGCCTAGGATTGCGAAACTTTACAGGTAATGGGAAATGACAGTGAGTCATGACTGAGCTGGCCACATCGCCATGTAATGGAGTCTGTGACGATGCTAAAACCTTTACAGGTCATGGGAAACGACAGTGTGAGTCATGACTGAGCTGGCCACATCGCCATGTAATGGAGTCTGTGACGCATGCTAAAACCTTTACAGGTCATGGGAAACGACAGTGTGAGTCATGACTGAGCTGGCCACATCGCCATGTAATGGAGTCTGTGACGCATGCTAAAACCTTTACAGGTCATGGGAAACGACAGTGTGAGTCATGACTGAGCTGGCCACATCGCCATGTAATGGAGTCTGTGACGATGCTAAAACCTTTACAGGTCATGGGAAACGACAGTGTGAGTCATGACTGAGCTGGCCACATCGCCATGTAATGGAGTCTGTGACGCATGCTAAAACCTTTACAGGTCATGGGAAACGACAGTGTGAGTCATGACTGAGCTGGCCACATCGCCATGTAATGGAGTCTGTGACGATGCTAAAACCTTTACAGGTCATGGGAAACGACTGTGTGAGTCATGACTGAGCTGGCCACATCGCCATGTAATGGAGTCTGTGACGCATGCTAAAACCTTTACAGGTCATGGGAAACGACAGTGTGAGTCATGACTGAGCTGGCCACATCGCCATGTAATGGAGTCTGTGATGCATGCTAAAAACCTTTACAGGTCATGGGAAACGACAGTGTGAGTCATGACTGAGCTGGCCACATCCCCATGTAATGGAGTCTGTGACGCATGCTAAAACCTTTACAGGTCATGGGAAAGCGACAGTGTGAGTCATGACTGAGCTGGCTCCCACATCGCCATGTAATGGAGTCTGTGACGCATGCTAAAACCTTTACAGGTCATGGGAAACGACAGTGTGAGTCATGACTGGGCTGGCCACATCGCCATGTAATGGAGTCTGTGACGCATGCTAAAACCTTTACAGGTCATGGGAAGCGACAGTGTGAGTCATGACTGAGCTGGCCACATCGCCATGTAATGGAGTCTGTGACGCATGCTAAAACCTTTACAGGTCATGGAAAACGACAGTGTGAGTCATGACTGAGCTGCAGCCATGTAATGGATCGCCTTAAAATACAGGTGGGAAGCGAAGTGTGAGTCTGACTGAGCTGGCACCATCGCCATGTAATGGATGCTAAAACCTTTACAGGTCATGAAAGCTTGACAGTGTGAGTCATGACTGAGCTGGCCACATCGCCATGTAATGGAGTCTGTGGGCATGCTAAAACCTTTACAGGTCATGGGAAAGCGACAGTGTGAGTCATGACTGAGCTGGCCACATCGCCATGTAATGGAGTCTGTGCATGCTAAAACCTTTACAGGTCATGGGAAACGACAGTGTGAGTCATGACTGAGCTGGCCCCATCGCCATGTAATGGAGTCTGTGACGCTAAAACCTTTACAGGTCATGGGAAACGACAGTGTGAGTCGCAGTGAGCTAGCCACATCGCCATGTAATGGAGTCTGTGACGCATGCTAAAACCTTTACAGGTCATGGGAAACGACAGTTTGAGTCATGACTGAGCTGGCCACATCGCCATGTAATGTGAGTCTCAGACGCTAAAACCTTTACAGGTCATGGGAAAGCGAGTCATGACTGAGCTGGCCACATCGCCAGTAATGGAGTCTGTGACGCATGCTAAAACCTTTACAGGTCATGGGCGACATGTAATGACTGAGCTGGCCACATCGCCATGTAATGGAGTCTGTGACGATGCTAAAACCTTTACAGGTCATGGGAAAGCGACAGTGTGAGTCATGACTGAGCTGGCCACATCGCCATGTAATGGAGTCTGTGACGCATGCTAAAACCTTTGCAGGTCATGGGAAACCGACAGTGTGAGTCATGACTGAGCTGGCCACATCGCCATGTAATGGAGTCTGTGACGCATGCTAAAACCTTTACAGGTCATGGGAAACGACAGTGTGAGTCATGACTGAGCACGGTTCCTAAGTCAAGCTTCACAAAGGCAGCAAACCACGCCAGGGCAGGAAAGTTCTTCCACTAGTTTAGTGTAATGTCAGTGTGAACTGTTTACCCTCCAAATTGAGGAAGAGAACTATGGAACACAGCAGCAGAGAAACAGCAGAGAAACAGCAGAGAAACAGCAGAGAAACAGCAGAGAATACACGGACAGATTGACGGACGGACAGATTGACGGACAGACAGATTGACGGACGGACAGATTGACGGACGGACAGACAGATGGATAGACTGGAGGATTGGAGGATGGACAGATTGACGGGCGGACAGATTGACGGACGGACAGATTGACGGACGGACAGACAGATGGATGGACTGGAGGATTGGAGGATGGACAGATTGACGGGCGGACAGATTGACGGACGGACAGATTGACGGACGGACAGACAGATGGATGGACTGGAGGATGGACAGATTGACGGACGGACAGATTGACTGACGGACAGAATGACGGGCGGATAGATTGACGGGAGGACATGTAGATGGATGGACTCGAGGATTGGAGGATTGACAGATTGACGGACGGACAGATTGACGGACGGACAGATTGACGGACGGACAGATTGACGGACGGACAGACAGATGGATGGACTGGAGGATGGACAGATTGACGGGCGGACAGATTGACGGACAGACAGATTGACGGACGGACAGACAGATGGATGGACTGGATGATTGGAGGATGGACAGACAGACAGGCAGACTGACTGACTGAAGGATGGATGGACAGACAGACAGGCAGACTGACTGACTGACTGAAGGATGGATGGATGGATAGACAGACTGACTTAAGGACGGACCGACGAACGGACAGGCAGATTGATAGACAAACAGATGGGAAAGAATGTAAATTGTCCAGACAGAGAGAATGACTGACAGACAGACAGA
>NW_027003476.1:0-5361 GCF_036934945.1 Oncorhynchus masou masou
GAGAAGACCACTATCAGTCTGGCCATGTGGAGAAGACCACTATCTGTCTGGCCATGTGGTGAAGACCACTAGAAGTCTGGCCATGTGGAGAAGACCACTATCAGCTTGGCCATGTGTAGAAGACCACTATCTGTCTGGCCATGTGGTGAAGACCACTAGAAGTCTGGCCATGTGGAGAAGACCACTATCAAGTCTGGCCATGTGGAGAAGACCACTATCAGTTCTGGCCATGTGAGAAGACCACTAGAAATCTGGCCATGTGGAGAAGACCAGTATCAGTCTGGCCATGTGGATAAGACCACTAGAAGTCTGGCCATTTGGAGAAGACCAGTATCAGTCTGGCCATGTGGATAAGACCACTAGAAAGTCTGGCCATGTGGGAAGACCACTATCAGCTTGGCCATGTGTAGAAGACCACTATCAGTCTGGCCATGTGGTGAAGACCACTAGAAGTCTGGCCATGTGGAGAAGACCACTATCAGTCTGGCCATGTGGAGAAGACCACTATCAGTCTGGCCATGTAGAGAAGACCACTAGAAATCTGGCCATGTGGAGAAGACCAGTATCAGTCTGGCCATGTGGATAAGACCACTAGAAGTCTGTGGCCATTTGGAGAAGTGCAGCGATGTGGTGGTGGTTTGGTTTGGTCAGGGCCAGCATGAGGGATACAGTTTATTCTGTGTCGGTGACAGGAGCTATTAAGTTCAGTTTGAGCATCTTAGCAATACAATGTGTCCAATACAGCTGTCAACATTCTACAAGGAAAGAGACACTTTGTCAATTATATCATCATTAACCAGGTTACCCCGGAAACTCAGTTCTAAAAGGTTGTCATTTTTAAACGACTGACATTGTATACTGAACCAAAATATAAACGCAACATGCAACAATTTCCAGATTTGACTGAGTGACAGTTAATTAAGGAAACCATTCAATTGAAAAAAAAATTATTAGGCCCTAATCTATGGATTTCACATGACATGCCCTCCCAGCCATGCATGAGCCTACCCACTGGGGAGCCAGGCCCAACCAATCAGAATAACTTTTTTTTTACCTTTATTTAACTAGGCAAGTCAGTTAAGAACAAATTCTTATTTTCATCGACGGCCTAGGAACAGTGGGTTAACTGCCTGTTCAGGGGCAGAACGACAGATTTGTACCTTGTCAGCTCGGGGATTAGGACTTGCAACCTTTACGGTTACTAGTCCAACGCTCTAACCACTAGGCTACCCTGCCACCTCTACACTCTAACCACTAGGCTACCCTGCCACCTCTACACTCTAACCACTAGGCTACCCTGCCATCTCTACACTCTAACCACTAGGCTACCCTGCCTCCTCTACACTCTAACCACTAGGCTCTAACCACTAGGCTCTAACCACTCAGGCTCTAACCACTAGGCTCTAACCACTAGGCTCTAACCACTAGGCTACCCTGCCACCTCTACACTCTAACCACTAGGCTCTAACCACTAGGCTCTAACCACTAGGCTCTAACCACTAGGCTACCCTGCCACCTCTACACTCTAACCACTAGGCTACCCTGCCTCCTCTACACTCTAACCACTAGGCTCTAACCACTAGGCTCTAACCACTAGGCTACCCTGCCTCCTCTACACTCTAACCACTAGGCTCTAACCACTAGGCTCTAACCACTAGGCTCTAACCACTAGGCTACCCTGCCGCCCCTAGTTCCATCAGCTGTTCGGGCGGCTGGTCTCAGACCATCCTGCAGGTGAAGAGGCCGGATGTGGAGATCCTGGGCTGGCATGGTTACACGTGGTCTGTGGTTTTCTGTCCGGTTGGAGGTAACGCCAAATTCTTTAAAACAACGTTGGAGGCGGCTTATGGTAGATAATTGAACATTCAAGTCTCATTCAACAGCTGCTCTGGTGGACATTCCTGCAGTCAGCATGCCAATTGCACGTTCCCTCCAAACATGAGACATCAGTGGCATTTGTGATGTGTGACAGAAGTGCACATTTTAGAGTGACCTTTTATTGTCCCCAGTAATGATCATGCTGTTATTGTCCCCAGCACAAGGTGCACCTGTGTAATGATCGTGCTGTTATTGTCCCCAGCACAAGGTGCACCTGTGTAATGGTCATGCTGTTATTGTCCCCAGCGGAAGGTGCACCTGTGTAATGATCGTGCTGTTATTGTCCCCAGCGGAAGGTGCACCTGTGTAATGGTCATGCTGTTATTGTCCCCAGCGGAAGGTGCACCTGTGTAATGGTCGTGCTGTTATTGTCCCCAGCGGAAGGTGCACCTGTGTAATGGTCGTGGCTGTTATTGTCCCCAGTGGAAGGTGCACCTGTGTAATGGTCATGCTGTTATTGTCCCCAGCGGAAGGTGCACCTGTGTAATGGTCATGCTGTTATTGTCCCCAGCGGAAGGTGCACCTGTGTAATGGTCGTGCTGTTATTGTCCCCAGTGGAAGGTGCACCTGTGTAATGGTCATGCTGTTATTGTCCCCAGCGGAAGGTGCACCTGTGTAATGGTCGTGCTGTTATTGTCCCCAGCGGAAGGTGCACCTGTGTAATGGTCATGCTGTTATTGTCCCCAGCGGAAGGTGCACCTGTGTAATGGTCGCGGCTGTTATTGTCCCCAGTAATGGTCATGCTGTTATTGTCCCCAGCGGAAGGTGCACCTGTGTAATGATCGTGCTGTTATTGTCCCCAGCGGAAGGTGCACCTGTGTAATGATCGGCTGTTATTGTCCCCAGCACAAGGTGCACCTGTGTAATGATCGTGCTGTTATTGTCCCCAGCACAAGGTGCACCTGTGTAATGGTCATGCTGTTATTGTCCCCAGCACAAGGTGCACCTGTGTAATGGTCGTGCTGTTATTGTCCCCAGCACAAGGTGCACCTGTGTAATGATCGTGCTGTTATTGTCCCCAGCACAAGGTGCACCTGTGTAATGATCGTGCTGTTATTGTCCCCAGCGGAAGGTGCACCTGTGTAATGATCGTGCTGTTATTGTCCCCAGCACAAGGTGCACCTGTGTAATGATCGTGCTGTTATTGTCCCCAGCACAAGGTGCACCTGTGTAATGGTCATGCTGTTATTGTCCCCAGCACAAGGTGCACCTGTGTAATGGTCATGCTGTTATTGTCCCCAGCACAAGGTGCACCTGTGTAATGATCGTGCTGTTTAATCAGTTTATTGATATACCACACTTGTCAGATGGATGGATTATTTTGACAAATGAGAAATACTCACTAACAGGTGATGGAAACAAAGTTGTGCACAAAAAAAATTGAGAGAAATATGGACCATTTCTGGAATATAAATTTTATTCAGCTCATGAAACATTGGACCAACACTTTTACATATTTTCTGTTCAGTATAGTTTTCATGACAAGAGACACAATCTTCAAAAGGCACAGTATTTATTTATTCTGAGTGGTACATGCCCTCACAGTCTGGATCTGTAGGCTCCTTCCCACAGTATTTATTTATTCTGAGTGGTACATGCCCTCACACAGTCTGGATCTGTAGGCTCCTTCCCACAGTATTTATTTATTCTGAGTGGTACATGCCCTCACACAGTCTGGATCTGTAGGCTCCTTCCCACAGTATTTATTTATTCTGAGTGGTACATGCCCTCACACAGTCTGGATCTGTAGGCTCCTTCCCACAGTATTTATTTATTCTGAGTGGTACATGCCCTCACAGTCTGGATCTGTAGGCTCCTTCCCACAGTATTTATTTATTCTGAGTGGTACATGCCCTCACACAGTCTGGATCTGTAGGCTCCTTCCCACAGTATTTATTTATTCTGAGTGGTACATGCCCTCACACAGTCTGGATCTGTAGGCTCCTTCCCACAGTATTTATTTATTCTGAGTGGTACATGCCCTCACAGTCTGGATCTGTAGGCTCCTTCCCACAGTATTTATTTATTCTGAGTGGTACATGCCCTCACAGTCTGGATCTGTAGGCTCCTTTCCACAGTATTTATTTATTCTGAGTGGTACATGCCCTCACAGTCTGGATCTGTAGGCTCCTTCCCACAGTATTTATTTATTCTGAGTGGTACATGCCCTCACACAGTCTGGATCTGTAGGCTCCTTCCCACAGTATTTATTTATTCTGGAGTGGTACATGCCCTCACAGTCTGGATCTGTAGGCTCCTTCTCACAGTATTTATTTATTCTGAGTGGTACATGCCCTCACAGTCTGGATCTGTAGGCTCCTTCCCACAGTATTTATTTATTCTGAGTGGTACATGCTCCTCACAGTCTGGATCTGTAGGCTCCTTCCACAGTATTTATTTATTCTGAGTGGTACATGCCTCACAGTCTGGATCTGTAGGCTCCTTCCCACAGTATTTATTTATTCTGAGTGGTACATGCCCCTCACAGTCTGGATCTGTAGGCTCCTTCCCACAGTATTTATTTATTCTGAGTGGTACATGCCCCTCACAGTCTGGATCTGTAGGCTCCTTCCCACAGTATTTATTTATTCTGAGTGGTACATGCCCTCACACAGTCTGGATCTGTAGGCTCCTTCCCACAGTATTTATTTATTCTGAGTGGTACATGCCCTCACACAGTCTGGATCTGTAGGCTCCTTCTCACTATTATGATTGATATGGCAAGTGGTAAAATCCCAAGTTATTAATTAAAAGTTTATGGGGAACAACTGTCTATAAAGTGGGGGACAGATGACAAAGAGGGAGGGGCATCAAGGAATTCAAAATGTCTACAGGGAAGGATGTACAAGAGTCAGGGGCTTTGTGGTCACAGGGTCTGGGATCCTGGGTGCCCCTCACCGGACGGTCTGGGATCCTGGTGCCTCACCGAACGGTCTGGGATCCTGGGTGCCCTCACCGGACGGTCTGGGATCCTGGGTGCCCCTCACCGGACGGTCTGGGATCCTGGGTGCCCCTCACCAGGACGGGGAACCTCGGCTCACCGGGCGGTCTGGGAACCTGGGTGCCCCTCACCAGACGGTCTGGGAACCTGGGTGCCCCTCACCGACGGTCTGGGAACCTGGGTGCCCCTCACCAGACGGTCTGGGAACCTGGGTGCCCTCACCGGACGGTCTGGGATCCTGGGTGCCCCTCACCAGACGGTCTGGGAACCTGGGTGCCCTCACAAGACGGTCTGGGAACCTGGGTGCCCCTCACCAGACGGTCTGGGAACCTGGGTGCCCTCACAAGACGGTCTGGGAACCTGGGTGCCCTCACCAGACGGTCTGGGAACCTGGGTGCCTCACCAGACTGGTCTGGGAACCTGGGTGCCCTCACCAGACGGTTCGGACCAACGAGGTGCCCCTCACCAGACGGTCTGGGATCCTGGGTGCTCACCAGACGGTCTGGGAACCTGTAAATATCTTCTGACAACATTGAACTGTA
>NW_027003477.1:0-15000 GCF_036934945.1 Oncorhynchus masou masou
TTCATCCATGTTTTTATTTTATTGCAAAGAACAGGCTGAATAAACTAAATCAAACGTCTGTATTTTGTAAAAAAAAAATCAAATAAATACAGATATTGGTTTGTAACCCTGAAAAAGATGATCTTTCAACCAAATTGAGCCCTGTTTCAAATGATCTCTCTTTGAGAGTCACTGTTTCAGACGCGAGATGCGCATCACTTCACACTGGAAAAGGTTTTGGTTCTAAATGAACAAAATGAGGCTATGCCATCGCACAGCCATTGACTTCTATGAACGGACCACTGCTAAGAGTGTGTTCCATGATATAATATAACCAGTTGATATTAGTGTGTTCCATGATATAATATAACCAGTTGATAGTACAGATTGTGTTCCATGATATAATATAACCAGTTGATAGTACAGATTGTGTTCCATGATATAATATAACCAGTTGATATTAGTGTGTTCCATGATATAATATAACCAGTTGATAGTACAGATTGTGTTCCATGATATAATATAACCAGTTGATAGTACAGATTGTGTTCCATGATATAATATAACCAGTTGATATTGCAGATTGTGTTCCATGATATAATATAACCAGTTGATAGTACAGATTGTGTTCCATGATATAATATAACCAGTTGATATTGCAGATTGTGTTCCATGATATAATATAACCAGTTGATATTGCAGATTGTGTTCCATGATACAATATACCCAGTTGATAGTACAGATTGTGTTCCATGATATAATATAACCAGTTGATATTGCAGAGTGTGTTCCATGATATAATATAACCAGTTGATATTGCAGATTGTGTTCCATGATATAATATAACCAGTTGATATTGCAGATTGTGTTCCATGATATAATATAACCAGTTGATATTGCAGATTGTGTTCCATGATATAATATAACCAGTTGATATTGCAGATTGTGTTCCATGATATAATATAACCAGTTGATATTGCAGATTGTGTTCCATGATACAATATAACCAGTTGATATTGCAGATTGTGTTCCATGATATAATATAACCAGTTGATATTGCAGATTGTGTTCCATGATACAATATAACCAGTTGATAGTACAGATTGTGTTCCAGGATATAATATAACCAGTTGATATTGCAGAGTGTGTTCCATGATATAATATAACCAGTTGATATTGCAGAGTGTGTTCCATGATATAATATAACCAGTTGATATTAGTGTGTTCCATGATATAATATAACCAGTTGATATTGCAGATTGTGTTCCATGATACAATATAACCAGTTGATAGTACAGATTGTGTTCCATGATATCATATAACCAGTTGATATTGCAGATTGTGTTCCATGATATAATATAACCAGTTGATATTGCAGATTGTGTTCCATGATATAATATAACCAGTTGATATTAGTGTGTTCCATTATATAATATAACCAGTTGATATTAGTGTGTTCCATGATATAATATAACCAGTTGATATTGCAGATTGTGTTCCATGATATAATATAACCAGTTGATATTGCAGATTGTGTTCCATGATATAATATAACCAGTTGATAGTACAGATTGTGTTCCAGGATATAATATAACCAGTTGATATTGCAGAGTGTGTTCCATGATATAATATAACCAGTTGATATTGCAGAGTGTGTTCCATGATATAATATAACCAGTTGATATTGCAGAGTGTGTTCCATGATATAATATAACCAGTTGATATTGCAGAGTGTGTTCCATGATATAATATAACCAGTTGATATTAGTGTGTTCCATGATATAATATAACCAGTTGATATTGCAGAGTGTGTTCCATGATATAATATAACCAGTTGATATTGCAGAGTGTGTTCCATGATATAATATAACCAGTTGATATTGCAGATTGTGTTCTATGATATAATATAACCAGTTGATAGTACAGATTGTGTTCCATGATATAATATAACCAGTTGATATTGCAGAGTGTGTTCCATGATATAATATAACCAGTTGATATTAGTGTGTTCCATGATATAATATAACCAGTTGATATTGCAGATTGTGTTCCATGATATAATATAACCAGTTGATATTAGTGTATTCCATGATATAATATAACCAGTTGATATTGCAGTTTGTGTTCCATGATATAATATAACCAGTTGATATTGCAGATTGTGTTCCATGATATAATATAACCAGTTGATATTGCAGATTGTGTTCCATGATATAATATAACCAGTTGATAGTACAGATTGTGTTCCAGGATATCATATAACCAGTTGATATAACGGTTTTAATAAATTGGTACTTGCTTTTTTTATTGACTGAATATATTTGGGGCGATTTATCAATTAGAATGAGTTATCTGTAATGGTTGTGATAAATTGGACATTGTTGCGTACTGTTGGGATATAGATAAATACACACATATTTTTTCCAGTGCGTGCCTTGTGTTCTAAAAACTTGAGTACTCAAAAATAAATCCTGCGAGTACTCAAACAGTAAAAAAAAAAATGTCACATGTCCATCCCTAGAAGAGTGTTAACTTACATCTGTTTGTGGCTCTATCCTGTATAACATTTATCTGACAGAACTGTTATGGAATCTATAGGCAGTAGTCTGACTTGAGATCCGAGCCCATCTTCATTTCAAATCTTCACAATCGGATTAGAAGGAAATGTTCCAAGGAAAGATTGAATAGTGAAGAAGGGATGTCAACCTAATCAGCCCACAGAATCTGATCTTGTGATTGGTTGACACTGTGCCTGGCATTAAAGAAAGCCATACTGCCTCATTAAATGTTTATACTGATATAACCTCATTCTGGAAGGACTCCCTGTGGCTTATTCCCAAAACAACGTTAATATTTCATCGGCATACAAGAACGCAGTATTCAGTAGGTAGGCCAAGTGTCAGTACTAGTAACAATGGGCTTCTTGTAGCTCCATCGTATCGTAGAAGTATGAACATGGTCCTCAATAAATACTTAGAGAAGTAATGTACCACATTAGATATGAATGCTTTGCGAAACTCACCCTTGATATTTCCTCAAAATGTAAAAACTATCTATACTTCACATGCAGTACCAGTAAAAAGTTTGGACACACCTACTCATTCAATGGTTTTTCTTTATTTTTACTATTTTCTACATTGTAGAATAATAGTGAAGACATCAAAACTATGAAATAACACATGGAATCATGTAGTAACCAAAAAAGTGTTAAAACAAATCGAAATATATTTTATATTTGATATTCTTCAAAGTAGCCACCCTTTGCCATGATGACAGCTTTGCACACTCTTGGCATTTGGAGTTCCCACATATGCTGAGCACTTGCTGGCTGCTATTCCTTCACTCTGCAGTCCAACTCATCCCAAACCATCTCATTCGGGTTGAGGGTGGGTGATTGCGGGGGCCAGGTCATCAGATGCAGCACACCATCACTCTCCTTGGTCAAATAGACCTTACATAGCCTGGAGGTGTGTTTTGGGTCTTTGTGCTGTTGAAATACAAATCATAATCCCACTAAGCGCAATCTAGAGTGGATGGCGTATCGCTGCAGAATGCTGTGGTAGCCATGCTGGTTAAGTGTACCTTGAATTATAAATAAATCACTGACAGTGTCACTAGCAAAAACACATGCTGAGATCATCCGTTCAACTACTCTGCGTCCCATAAAGACACAGCGGTTGGAACCCAAAATCTCAAATTTAGACTCATCAGACCAAAGGACAGATTTCCACCGGTCTAATGTCCATTGTTCATGTTTCTTGGTCTAAGCAAGTCTCTTCTTATTATTGGTGTCCTTTAGTAGTGGTTTCTTTGCAGCAATTCGACCTTCAAGGCCTGATTCACGTCTCCTCTAAACAGTTGATGTTGAGATGTGTCTGTTACTTGAACTCTGTGAAGCATTTATTTGGGCTGCAATCTGAGGTGCAGTTAACTCTAATGAACTTGTCCTCTGCAGCAGAAGTAACTCTGGGTCTTCCTTTCCTGTGGTGATCCTCATGCGAGCCAATTTCATCATAGCTCTTGATGGGTTTTGCGACTGCACTTGAAGAAACTTTAAAAGTTATTGAAATGTTCCTTATTGACTGATCTTCTTGTCTTAATGTAATGATAGTAATGACTGGGCCGGCTGGTAGCTTAGTGGTACTCGGGCAAGTAACTGAAAGGTTGCTAGATCGAATCCCCGAGCTGACAAGGTACAAATCTGTTTTTTTCCTCCTGAACTAGGCCGTCATTGTAAATAAGAATTTGTTCTTAACTGACTTGCCTATTTAGATAAATAAAAATGATGGACTGTCATTTCTCTTTGCTTATTTGAGCTGTTCTTGCCATAATATGGACTTGACTTTTACTAAATAGGGCTATCAAATAGGGCTGTCACAACACAACTGATTTGCTCAAACACATTAAGAAGGAAATAACTTTTAACGAGGCACACCTCTTCTAGCTGGTTGAGAGAATGCCAAGAGTGTGCAAAGCTGTCACCAAGGCAAAAGGTGGCTACTTTGAAGAATCTCAAATACAAAATATATTTAGATTTTTTTAACACTTTTTTGGTTACTACATGATTCCATATTTCATAGTTTTGATGTCTTCACTATTATTCTACAATGTAGAAAATAGTAAAAATAAAGAAAATTAGTCCAAACTTTTGACTGGTACTGTATATTTCACATGGCGTGATGCTCCTTTCTCTAGAAGACAAAGGCACTGGCCGAGACACATACCTCTCCACTGACATGAAGTTGCCATTGTCTCAGAGTAGTAGGCTTTGAATAGTCCAGTGTTGGATTCTTCAGCTGCGTTACAGTAGTACCATACTTTGTGGGTTATGAATGAAGAATGGGACATTGTGATCTCATGCAGATTGAGATAGCAATGTCTGATATTGTTTTACTGTCTCTTCTCAGAGCCACTTGCTTGTACTTTAGCTAAGTGAGTGGATCTCTCTCCCTCCCTGTCTCTGTAATGTCCTGTACATACATAGTAGATGTTAGTGGACTTGAACCAAGACTGTCTGGTCTGGTCATAAGACGTGTTCACTGTCACTGTAAAGGCCTGATTGTCTTTGACTTCTTTACCCCTTCAGTGCAGATCAGTAAAGTATGTATCCCTTCAGTGCAGATCAGTAAAGTAGTTACCCCTTCAGTGCAGATCAGTAAATTATTTAACCATTCAGTGCAGATCAGTAAAGTATTTAACCATTCAGTGCAGATCAGTAAAGTATGTATCCCTTCAGTGCAGATCAGTAAAGTAGTTACCCCTTCAGTGCAGATCAGTAAAGTAGTTACCCCTTCAGTGCAGATCAGTAAAGTAGTTACCCCCTTCAGTGCAGATCAGTAAAGTATTTACCCCTTCAGTGCAGATCAGTAAAGTATTCACCCATTCAGTGCAGATCAGTAAAGTATGTATCCCTTCAGTGCAGATCAGTAAAGTATGTCCCCCTTCAGTGCAGATCAGTAGTTTCTCCCCCTTCAGTGCAGATCAGTAAAGTATGTATCCCTTCAGTACAGATCTGTAAACTATTTAACCATTCAGTGCAGATCAGTAAAGTATTTATCCCTTCGGTGCAGATCAGTAAAGTATTTACCCCTTCGGTGCAGATCAGTAAAGTATTTCCCCCTTCAGTGCAGATCAGTAGTTTCTCCCCCTTCAGTGCAGATCAGTAAAGTATGTATCCCTTCAGTGCAGATCAGTAAAGTATGTACCCCTTCAGTGCAGATCAGTAGTTTCTCCCCCTTCAGTGCAGATCAGTAAAGTATTTATCCATTCAGTGCAGATCAGTAAAGTATTTCCCCCTTCGGTGCAAATCAGTAAAGTATTTCCCCATTCAGTGCATATCAGTAAAGTATGTATCCCTTCAGTGCAGATCAATAAAGTATGTATCCCTTCAGTGCAGATCAATAAAGTATGTATCCCTTCAGTGCAGATCAGTAAAGTATGTCCCCCTTCAGTGCAGATCAGTAAAGTATGTCCCCCTTCAGTGCAGATCAGTAAAGTATGTATCCCTTCAGTGCAGATCAGTAAAGTATTTATCCCTTCGGTGCAGATCAGTAAAGTATGTATCCCTTCAGTGCAGATCAATAAAGTATGTATCCCTTCAGTGCAGATCAGTAAAGTATGTATCCCTTCAGTGCAGATCAGTAAAGTATGTATCCCTTCAGTGCAGATCAGTAAAGTATTTACCCCTTCAGTGCAGATCAGTAAAGTATGTATCCCTTCAGTGCAGATCAGTAAAGTATGTATCCCTTCAGTGCAGATCAGTAAAGTATTTATCCATCCGGTGCAGATCAGTAAAGTATTTATCCATTCAGTGCAGATCAGTAAAGTATTTAACCATTCAGTGCAGATCAGTAAAGTATGTATCCCTTCAGTGCAGATCAGTAAAGTATTTACCCCTTCAGTGCAGATCAGTAAAGTATTTAACCATTCAGTGCAGATCAGTAAAGTATGTATCCCTTCAGGGCAGATCAGTAAAGTATGTACCCCTTCAGTGCAGATCAGTAAAGTATGTAAACCTTCAGTGCAGATCAGTAAAGTATTTATCCCTTCAGTGCAGATCAGTAAAGTATTTAACCATTCAGTGCAGATCAGTAAAGTATGTATCCCTTCAGTGCAGATCAGTAAAGTATGTATCCATTCAGTGCAGATCAGTAAAGTATGTATCCCTTCAGTGCAGATCAGTAAAGTATGTACCCCTTCAGTGCAGATCAGTAAAGTATGTATCCCTTCAGTGCAGATCAGTAAAGTATGTACCCCTTCAGTGCAGATCAGTAAAGTATTTAACCATTCAGTGCAGATCAGTAGAGTATGTATCCATTCAGTGCAGATCAGTAAAGTATTTATCCCTTCAGTGCAGATCAGTAAAGTATGTATCCCTTCAGTGCAGATCAGTAAAGTATTTAACCATTCAGTGCAGATCAGTAAAGCCTTCCTATCTGGTAGTGTCTGTCTGTAGTAACCTAATCAGTAAAGCCTTCCTATCTGGCAGTGTCTGTCTGTAGTAACCTATGACCAATAGCCATGACAGGGTTCTCACTAGATGGCCATGCCACAGTTATATGACTATATCGTGATTGTCACAATTGATGTTTCTCTAGTCTGTTTGGGACCTGGCACACACAAGGAGAAGGAGTTAGTGCTGCTTAGTGACTTCCTAGCAGACAGTGCTCAGTTCCTACTAACATATCCATCTGACTATCCATGACAGAAGTGATCTAGAACTCATCAAGTCATCATCACTCATTGTACTGTGTTATTTTCACACGGCTAGACCACAGAAATAAAAGCCTTTTAGCCTCTGTGGAAGAGTGCTGTTATTTATACCCTCTATCAGCTGAAACCAGGACAGGGAAGGGAAGAGAGAGTGGGGGCAGAGGGAGAGAAAGGGAGAGAGAGAAAGAAAGAAATTGAAAGAGAGAGAGAGGGAGGGAGAGGGAGAGAGAAAAAAGAGGGAGAGAGAGGAGAGAGAGCGAGAGAAAGGAAAGAAAGAGAAATGAAAGAGGGAGAGAGAAATGAAAGAGGGAGAGAGAGGAGAGAGAGTGAGAGAAAGGAAAGAAAGAGAAATGAAAGAGGGAGAGAGAAATGAAAGAGGGAGAGAGAGGAGAGCAGCAGCAGGGTTTTAAATGGGTCACCTTGAGAGGAGCACCATCATCAGAGACCAGGATGGATGGATAAGAAAAAAAGGATGGATGAGGAATGGAGGATGGATGAGGAAAGATTGATGGATGAGGAATGGAGGATGGATGAGGAATGGAGGAAAGCCTGGCTAGTTCCTTGAAGTCGTGTGGAAAACCCACTCACTATGCTGTGTTCCAAATGGCACCCTATTCCCTATTTAGTGTACTACTTTGGACCAGCACCCATAGGGCTCTAGTCTAAAGTAGTGCACTATGTAGTGAATAGGGTGCCATTTGGGACACCAATATTGAGAGGAGGCTTATCATCACAGAGCAGCCTGAAAGACGGGATATCTCCACAGTGCAGGATATCTCCTCAGTGCAGGATATCTCCTCAGAGCAGGATATCTCCTCAGAGCAGGATATCTCCTCAGTGCAGGATATCTCCTCAGAGCAGGATATCTCCTCAGTGCAGGATATCTCCTCAGAGGAGGATATCTCCTCAGAGCAGGATATCTCCTCAGTGCAGGATATCTCCTCAGTGCAGGATATCTCCACAGTGCAGGATATCTCCTCAGTGCAGGATATCTCCTCAGAGCAGGATATCTCCTCAGAGGAGGATATCTCCTCAGAGCAGGATATCTCCTCAGTGCAGGATATCTCCTCAGAGGAGGATATCTCCTCAGAGCAGGATATCTCCTCAGTGCAGGATATCTCCACAGTGCAGGATATCTCCTCAGTGCAGGATATCTCCTCAGAGCAGGATATCTCCTCAGAGGAGGATATCTCCTCAGAGCAGGATATCTCCTCAGTGCAGGATATCTCCTCAGTGCAGGATATCTCCACAGTGCAGGATATCTCCTCAGAGCAGGATATCTCCTCAGAGCAGGATATCTCCTCAGAGCAGGATATCTCCTCAGTGCAGGATATCTCCTCAGTGCAGGATATCTCCTCAGAGCAGGATATCTCCTCAGTGCAGGATATCTCCTCAGAGCAGGATATCTCCTCAGTGCAGGATATCTCCTCAGAGCAGGATATCTCCTCAGAGCAGGATATCTCCTCAGTGCAGGATATCTCCTCAGTGCAGGATATCTCCTCAGTGCAGGATATCTCCTCAGAGCAGGATATCTCCTCAGAGCAGGATATCTCCTCAGAGCAGGATATCTCCTCAGTGTAGGATATCTCCTCAGTGCAGGATATCTCCTCAGAGCAGGATATCTCCTCAGAGCAGGATATCTCCTCAGAGCAGGATATCTCCTCAGAGCAGGATATCTCCTCAGTGCAGGATATCTCCTCAGTGCAGGATATCTCCTCAGTGCAGGATATCTCCTCAGAGCAGGATATCTCCTCAGAGCAGGATATCTCCTCAGAGCAGGATATCTCCACAGTGCAGGATATCTCCTCAGTGCAGGATATCTCCTCAGAGCAGGATATCTCCTCAGTGCAGGATATCTCCTCAGTGCAGGATATCTCCTCAGTGCAGGATATCTCCTCAGTGCAGGATATCTCCTCAGTGCAGGATATCTCCTCAGAGCAGGATATCTCCTCAGTGCAGGATATCTCCTCAGAGCAGGATATCTCCTCAGTGCAGGATATCTCCTCAGAGCAGGATATCTCCTCAGAGCAGGATATCTCCTCAGTGCAGGATATCTCCTCAGAGGAGGATATCTCCTCAGAGCAGGATATCTCCTCAGTGCAGGATATCTCCTCAGAGCAGGATATCTCCTCAGTGCAGGATATCTCCTCAGTGCAGGATATCTCCTCAGAGCAGGATATCTCCTCAGAGCAGGATATCTCCTCAGAGCAGGATATCTCCTCAGTGCAGGATATCTCCTCAGAGCAGGATATCTCCTCAGTGCAGGATATCTCCTCAGTGCAGGATATCTCCTCAGAGCAGGATATCTCCTCAGAGGAGGATATCTCCTCAGAGCAGGATATCTCCTCAGAGCAGGATATCTCCTCAGAGCAGGATATCTCCTCAGAGCAGGATATCTCCTCAGTGCAGGATATCTCCTCAGTGCAGGATATCTCCTCAGTGCAGGATATCTCCACAGTGCAGGATATCTCCACAGTGCAGGATATCTCCTCAGAGGAGGATATCTCCACAGTGCAGGATATCTCCTCAGAGCAGGATATCTCCTCAGAGCAGGATATCTCCTCAGAGTAGGATATCTCCACAGTGCAGGATATCTCCTCAGTGCAGGATATCTCCTCAGTGCATGATATCTCCTCAGAGCAGGATATCTCCTCAGAGTAGGATATCTCCTCAGTGCAGGATATCTCCACAGTGCAGGATATCTCCTCAGTGCAGGATATCTCCTCAGAGCAGGATATCTCCTCAGTGCAGGATATCTCCACAGTGCAGGATATCTCCTCAGAGGAGGATATCTCCACGTGCAGGATATCTCCTCAGAGGAGGATATCTCCACGTGCAGGATATCTCCTCAGAGGAGGATATCTCCACGTGCAGGATATCTCCTCAGTGCAGGATATCTCCTCAGTGCAGGATATCTCCACAGTGCAGGATATCTCCTCAGAGGAGGATATCTCCACGTGCAGTATATCTCCACGTGCAGGATATCTCCTCAGTGCAGGATATCTCCTCAGTGCAGGATATCTCCTCAGTGCAGGATATCTCCTCAGTGCAGGATATCTCCTCAGTGCAGGATATCTCCTCAGAGCAGGATATCTCCTCAGTGCAGGATATCTCCTCAGTGCAGGATATCTCCTCAGAGCAGGATATCTCCTCAGTGCAGGATATCTCCTCAGTGCAGGATATCTCCTCAGAGCAGGATATCTCCTCAGAGCAGGATATCTCCTCAGTGCAGGATATCTCCACAGTGCAGGATATCTCCTCAGAGCAGGATATCTCCTCAGAGCAGGATATCTCCTCAGTGCAGGATATCTCCTCAGAGCAGGATATCTCCTCAGTGTAGGATATCTCCTCAGTGTAGGATATCTCCTCAGTGCAGGATATCTCCTCAGTGCAGGATATCTCCTCAGTGCAGGATATCTCCTCAGAGCAGGATATCTCCTCAGAGCAGGATATCTCCTCAGAGCAGGATATCTCCTCAGTGTAGGATATCTCCTCAGTGTAGGATATCTCCTCAGTGCAGGATATCTCCACAGTGCAGGATATCTCCTCAGTGCAGGATATCTCCTCAGTGTAGGATATCTCCTCAGAGCAGGATATCTCCTCAGAGCAGGATATCTCCTCAGAGCAGGATATCTCCTCAGAGCAGGATATCTCCTCAGTGTAGGATATCTCCTCAGTGTAGGATATCTCCTCAGTGCAGGATATCTCCACAGTGCAGGATATCTCCTCAGTGCAGGATATCTCCTCAGAGCAGGATATCTCCTCAGAGCAGGATATCTCCTCAGAGCAGGATATCTCCTCAGTGCAGGATATCTCCTCAGAGCAGGATATCTCCTCAGTGCAGGATATCTCCTCAGTGCAGGATATCTCCTCAGTGCAGGATATCTCCTCAGTGCAGGATATCTCCTCAGTGCAGGATATCTCCTCAGTGCAGGATATCTCCTCAGAGCAGGATATCTCCTCAGTGCAGGATATCTCCTCAGAGCAGGATATCTCCTCAGAGCAGGATATCTCCTCAGAGCAGGATATCTCCTCAGAGCAGGATATCTCCTCAGTGCAGGATATCTCCTCAGAGCAGGATATCTCCTCAGTGCAGGATATCTCCTCAGAGCAGGATATCTCCTCAGAGCAGGATATCTCCTCAGAGTAGTGGGGTAAAAAACCCACTCTGTGAATAAAGGGTGTGGTTGAGTGTACCAGTGTAATCGTATTGAGTGTAATCTTATTGAGTGTACTCATATTGAGTGTACTAGTATTGAGTGTACTAGTATTGAGTGTAATCGTATTATGTGTACTCACATTGAGTGTACTAGTATTGAGTGTACTAGTATTGAGTGTACTAGTATTGAGTGTAATTGTATTGAGTGTACTAGTATTGTGTGTACTCACATTGAGGGTACTAGTATTGAGTGTACTAGTATTGAGTGTAATCGTATTATGTGTACTCACATTGAGTGTACTAGTATTGAGTGTACTAGTATTGAGTGTACTAGTATTGCGTGTACTCATATTGAGTGTACTTGTATTGCGTGTACTAGTATTGAGTGTAATCGTATTGAGTGTACTAGTATTTTGAAAGTATTTGAGGTGTGTACCTTGGAGTTTGCACTTTGGGACTATTCCATTGGTTCCATCCGACAGTGTCTGTTGGTTGGTTGCATGGTGTCCTGCTCCTGCCCACTCCCCACTAGACGTCCAGCAGCGGCCATGTTTTATTTGCCCAGCATTTAAACTGATCTCTCATTTGTAAAAACAATAACACCCTGGTCTGTGCTATTTAGACCTTGGCTGGCTCTTGCTCATTTCCTACTGAATCGATGTAGGTTGTGTAGGTTAATTATTTCTACAGGAAGAGGAGGTGTAAAACACTTTGATGCTGGGCTCACGGTGTGTGTGTGTGTGTGTGTGTGTGTGTGTGTGTGTGTGTGTGTGTGTGTGTGTGTGTGTGTGTGTGTGTGTGTGTGTGTGTGTGTGTGTGTGTGTGTGTGTGTGTGTGTGTGTGTGTGTGTATACTTCTTCTTATTGTTACTTTGTCCTTGATGTTCACACTATGTACTGTAGATCAATGACTAGCCAGGGATAAAGATATCCATGACATTCATTCTGCCAATATCAGAAAGTTAGGCCTGCGTATTTTACCCTTTAAAGCCACAGCACAAACTGGTATGGTATGGATATCTCTGGGATGGATATCTCTGGTATGGATATCTCTGGTATGGATATCTCTGGTATGGATATCTCTGGGATGGATATCTCTGGGATGGATATCTCTGGGATGGATATCTCTGGGATGGATATCTCTTGTATGGATATCTCTGGTATGGATATCTCTGGTATGGATGTCTCTGGGATGGATATCTCTGGTATGGATATCTCGGGTATGGATATCTCTGGTATGGATATCTCTTGTATGGATATCTCTGGTATGGATATCTCTTGTATGGATATCTCTTGTATGGATATCTCTGGGATGGATATCTCTGGGATGGATATCTCTTGTATGGATATCTCTGGTATGGATATCTCTGGTATGGATATCTCTGGTATGGATGTCTCTGGGATGGATATCTCTGGTATGGATATCTCGGGTATGGATATCTCTGGTATGGATATCTCTTGTATGGATATCTCTGGTATGGATATCTCTTGTATGGATATCTCTGGTATGGATATCTCTGGTATGGCTGTCTCTGGTATGGATATCTCTGGTATGGATATCTCTGGTATGCCTGTCTCTGGTATGGCTGTCTCTGGTATGGATATCTCTTGTATGGATATCTCTGGTATGGATATCTCTGGTATGGATATCTCTGGTATGGCTGTCTCTGGTATGGATATCTCTGGTATGGCTATCTCTGGTATGGATATTTCTGGTGTGGATATCTCTTGATATCCCTGGTATGTATATCTCTGGTATGTCTATCTCTGGTATGGCTGTGTCTGGTATGGATTACTCTGATTTGGATATCTCTTGGATATCTGTGGTATGCATATATATGGTATGGATGTCTCTGGTATGGCTGTCTCTGGTATGGATATCTCTGGTATGTCTATCTCTGGAATGGATTTCTCTTGGATATCTCTGGTATGGATATCTCTGGCATGACTGTCTCTGGTATGGATATCTCTTGTATGGATATCTCTGTTATGGATATCTCTGGTATGGATATCTCTGGTATGGATATCTCTTGTATGGATATCTCTGGTATGGATATCTCTTGTATGGATATCTCTTGTATGGATATCTCTGGGATGGATATCTCTGGGATGGATATCTCTGGGATGGATATCTCTGGGATGGATATCTCTTGTATGGATATCTCTGGTATGGATATCTCTGGTATGGATATCTCTGGTATGGATGTCTCTGGGATGGATATCTCTGGTATGGATATCTCGGGTATGGATATCTCTGGTATGGATATCTCTTGTATGGATATCTCTGGTATGGATATCTCTTGTATGGATATCTCTGGTATGGATATCTCTGGTATGGCTG
This sequence comes from Oncorhynchus masou masou, assembly GCF_036934945.1. NCBI lineage: Eukaryota > Metazoa > Chordata > Actinopteri > Salmoniformes > Salmonidae > Oncorhynchus > Oncorhynchus masou. The sequence continues at coordinate 13,691 of NW_027003477.1, forward strand.
TCTCTGGTATGGATATCTCTGGTATGGATATCTCTGGTATGCCTGTCTCTGGTATGGCTGTCTCTGGTATGGATATCTCTTGTATGGATATCTCTGGTATGGATATCTCTGGTATGGATATCTCTGGTATGGCTGTCTCTGGTATGGATATCTCTGGTATGGCTATCTCTGGTATGGATATTTCTGGTGTGGATATCTCTTGATATCCCTGGTATGTATATCTCTGGTATGTCTATCTCTGGTATGGCTGTGTCTGGTATGGATTTCTCTGATTTGGATATCTCTTGGATATCTGTGGTATGCATATATATGGTATGGATGTCTCTGGTATGGCTGTCTCTGGTATGGATATCTCTGGTATGTCTATCTCTGGAATGGATTTCTCTTGGATATCTCTGGTATGGATATCTCTGGCATGACTGTCTCTGGTATGGATATCTCTTGTATGGATATCTCTGGTATGGATATCTCTTGTATGGATATCTCTGGTATGGATATCTCTTGTATGGATATCTCTGGTATGGATATCTCTTGTATGGATATCTCTTGTATGGATATCTCTGGGATGGATATCTCTGGGATGGATATCTCTGGGATGGATATCTCTGGGATGGATATCTCTTGTATGGATATCTCTGGTATGGATATCTCTGGTATGGATATCTCTGGTATGGATGTCTCTGGGATGGATATCTCTGGTATGGATATCTCGGGTATGGATATCTCTGGTATGGATATCTCTTGTATGGATATCTCTGGTATGGATATCTCTTGTATGGATATCTCTGGTATGGATATCTCTGGTATGGCTGTCTCTGGTATGGATATCTCTGGTATGGATATCTCTGGTATGGCTGTCTCTGGTATGGCTGTCTCTGGTATGGATATCTCTGGTATGGATATCTCTGGTATGGATATCTCTGGTATGGATATCTCTGGTATGGCTGTCTCTGGTATGGATATCTCTGGTATGGCTATCTCTGGTATGGATATCTCTGGTGTGGATATCTCTTGATATCCCTGGTATGTATATCTCTGGTATGTCTATCTCTGGTATGGCTGTGTCTGGTATGGATTTTCTGATTTGGATATCTCTTGGATATCTGTGGTATGCATATCTATGGTATGGATGTCTCTGGTATGGCTGTCTCTGGTATGGATATCTCTGGTATGTCTATCTCTGGAATGGATTTCTCTTGGATATCTCTGGTATGGATATCTCTGGCATGACTGTCTCTGGTATGGATATCTCTTGTATGGATATCTCTGGTATGGATATCTCTGGTATGGATATCTCAGGTATGGATATC
>NW_027003477.1:20000-25000 GCF_036934945.1 Oncorhynchus masou masou
GATCCACACCTGGGTAACTTCAGGATATGTGGAGGGTCCACACCTGGGTAACTTCAGGATATGTGGAGGGTCCACACCTGGGTAACTTCAGGATATGTGGAGGGTCCACACCTGGGTAACTTCAGGATATGTGGAGGGTCCACACCTGGGTCACTTCAGGATATGTGGAGGATCCACACCTGGGTAACTTCAGGATATGTGGAGGGTCCACACCTGGGTCACTTCAGGATATGTGGAGGGTCCACACCTGGGTAACTTCAGGATATGTGGAGGGTCCACACCTGGGTAACTTCAGGATATGTGGAGGGTCCACACCTGGGTCACTTCAGGATATGTGGAGGGTCCAGTGCTTTCAAAAAGATCTGAGGAGGATCCCAGATTTTGACACCCCTTAAAAAACATCTAATCAGGTCCTTCCTGATTTTTAGTGGCCTGCTGCTCCCTTGATGCGAAATCTTGCCTGAAACCTGAAGGTTTACATTAGCCCTGAGAGTTATTTTCGAGGGCCTAGGCTTTAGCTCAGCGGACAAACACTGTCTTGTGGCGCAAAGAAGACCTGGATTTCGAACGTAGTCCGTCACAGTATTTAGGGTTACTGTCACTGGTGTCCCACCATCAGTGGGAGCCACAGGAGGCTGGTGGCACCTTAATTGGGGAGGACAGGCTCGTGGTAATGACTGGTGTTGAATCAGTGGAATGGTATAAAACACATCAAACACACAGAGGGGACGGCTGTCATTTTACAACCTCATAACCAACTGGGATATTTTGTTCGTTTTTTTCACATTGTTTGTTACACATTTTGTACATAATGTTGCTGCTACCGTTTAAAAAAAACACTTTTGTTTATTTTGCAAATATTTGATCAACTCTATTTCTTGAACTGCGTTGTTAGTTAAGGGCTTGTAAGTCAGCGTTTCACTGTCAGGTCTTCACCTGTTGGTTAAGGGGTTGTAGTCAGCGTTTCACTGTCAGGTCTCCACCTGTTGGTTAAGGGGTTGTATTCAGCGTTTCACTGTCGGGTCTTCACCTGTTGGTTAAGGGGTTGTAGTCAGCGTTTCACTGTAAGGTCTCCACCTGTTGGTTAAGGGGTTGTAGTCAGCGTTTCACTGTCAGGTCTCCACCTGTTGGTTAAGGGCTTGTAAGTCAGCGTTTCACTGTCAGGTCTCCACCTGTTGGTTAAGGACTTGTAAGTCAGCGATTCACTGTCAGATCTCCACCTGTTGTTGGTTAAGGGGTTGTATTCAGTGTTTCACTGTCAGGTCTCCACCTGTTGGTTAAGGGGTTGTATTCAGCGTTTCACTGTCAGGTCTCCACCTGTTGGTTAAGGGCTTGTAAGTCAGCGTTTCACTGTCAGGTCTCCACCTGTTGGTTAAGGGGCTGTAGTCAGCGATTCACTGTCAGGTCTCCACCTGTTGGTTAAGGGCTTGTAGTCAGCGATTCACTGTCAGGTCTCCACCTGTTGGTTAAGGGCTTGTAGTCAGCGATTCACTGTCAGGTCTCCACCTGTTGGTTAAGGACTTGTAAGTCAGCGTTTCACTGTCAGATCTCCACCTGTTGTTGGTTAAGGGGTTGTATTCAGTGTTTCACTGTCAGGTCTCCACCTGTTGGTTAAGGGGTTGTATTCAGCGTTTCACTGTCAGGTCTCCACCTGTTGGTTAAGGGCTTGTAAGTCAGCGTTTCACTGTCAGGTCTCCACCTGTTGGTTAAGGGGCTGTAGTCAGCGATTCACTGTCAGGTCTCCACCTGTTGGTTAAGGGCTTGTAGTCAGCGATTCACTGTCAGGTCTCCACCTGTTGGTTAAGGGCTTGTAGTCAGCGATTCACTGTCAGGTCTCCACCTGTTGGTTAAGGACTTGTAAGTCAGCGTTTCACTGTCAGGTCTCCACCTGTTGGTTAAGGGGTTGTATTCAGCGTTTCACTGTCAGGTCTCCACCTGTTGTATTCAGCGTTTCACTGTCAGGTCTCCACCTGTTGTATTCAGCGTTTCACTGTCAGGTCTCCACCTGTTGTATTCAGCGTATGTGACAAATAACATGGATGTGTTTGATGCCTTTCATTGCCTTTCATTTCATTGGGGAGGAGGGGCTCGTGGTAATGGCTGGAGCGTAATAGGTGGAATTCCATTCGCTTCGTTCCAGCCATTATTATGAGCCGTCCTCCCCTCAGCAGCCCCCACTGACAGGATCCCTCAGCGTGACACTCTGACATGCTGTGTGTTCCAGGAGACCAATGAGCTGGTGGCCATAAAGAAGTTTAAAGACAGCGAGGAGAATGAGGAGGTTAAAGAGACCACGCTGAGGGAGCTGGAAGATGCTGCGGACGCTGAAACAGGAGAACATCGTGGAACTCAAAGAGGCTTTCAGGAGGAGAGGGAAACTCTACCTGGTCTTTGAATATGTGGAGAGGGTCAGTGGATACCTAGAGGATGGACCTTTTTAATGAGGACGTTCAATGAACCACAATAGTCGAGAAATGTCCACTACTTCCTAGGGATTGCTGGGATCCACTGATGGTTGGATGATACATAATCATGTAATAGACTTAGCTACTGTTTACGTCAGCAGGTTCACTTTACACTTTTAGAATATTGCCATAGTATCTAACTTGTTTTGCTAAGGGGTTTTGCTAATGTTATACAGAGCATTATGGGTAGTGTAGTTGTAGCTGTGATTGACAGTAGTACTGTGGATTCTGTGTTCCAGAACATGCTGGAGTTGCTGGAGGAACTGCCTAACGGAGCACCACCTGACAAAGCCAGGAACTACATCTACCAGCTGATCAAAGCAATCCACTGGTGCCATAAGAATGAGATCGTACACAGAGGTGAGGAACTCTTACCTCTACTAAAACGATGTCACCTTTCCCTTTCGTTATGCTTCGATGACGCGTTGAGTCAGAGGCAGGGCCGCCCAGCAGAGATGGTTTGGTCTGACTTTTGGTTTTGCCAAGTACCAGACTGCTGCCGCGTGTGAAAACTGGTCTCCTCTGTTTCTCCTCAGACATCAAGCCTGAAAACCTCCTCATCAGCTCTGAGGATGTTCTCAAACTCTGTGATTTTGGTAAGTAGAAATATGTCACTTCTAAAAGAGTCATTAACTCAATACATTTGACGTATGACGATCTCAGTCTCCCTGGTAAGTAATGGTCAGTATCTGTCCATGACTTCCTCTGTCTGTTTCTGGTTTCCTGTAGGCTTTGAGTCAGTATCTGTTCATGACTTCTTCTGTCTCTCTCTGGTTTCCTGTAGGCTTTGAGTCAGTATCTGTTCATGACTTCCTCTGTCTCTCTCTGGTTTCCTGTAGGCTTTGAGTCAGTATCTGATCATGACTTCCTCTGTCTCTCTCTGGTTTCCTGTAGGCTTTGAGTCAGTATCTGTTCATGACTTCCTCTGTCTCTCTCTGGTTTCCTGTAGGCTTTGAGTCAGTATCTGTCCATGACTTCCTCTGTCTCTCTCTGGTTTCCTGAAGGCTTTGAGTCAGTATCTGTCCATGACTTCCTCTGTCTCTCTCTGGTTTCCTGTAGGCTTTGAGTCAGTATCTGTTCATGACTTCCTCTGTCTCTCTCTGGTTTCCTGTAGGCTTTGAGTCAGTATCTGATCATGACTTCCTCTGTCTCTCTCTGGCCTGGTTTCCTGTAGGCGAGTCAGTATCTGATCATGACTTCCTCTGTCTCTCTCTGGTCTGGTTTCCTGTAGGCTTTGAGTCAGTATCTGTTCATGACTTCCTCTGTCTCTCTCTGGTTTCCTGTAGGCTTTGAGTCAGTATCTGTCCATGACTTCCTCTGTCTCTCTCTGGTTTCCTGAAGGCTTTGAGTCAGTATCTGTCCATGACTTCCTCTGTCTCTCTCTGGTTTCCTGTAGGCTTTGAGTCAATATCTGTTCATGACTTCCTCTGTCTCTCTCTGGTTTCCTGTAGGCTTTGAGTCAGTATCTGTTCATGACTTCCTCTGTCTCTCTCTGGTTTCCTGTAGGCTTTGAGTCAGTATCTGTTCATGACTTCCTCTGTCTCTCTGGCCTGGTTTCCTGAAGGCTTTGAGTCAGTATCTGTTCATGACTTCCTCTGTCTCTCTCTGGTTTTCTGTAGGCTTTGAGTCAGTATCTGTTCATGACTTCCTCTGTCTCTCTCTGGTTTTCTGTAGGCTTTGAGTCAGTATCTGTTCATGACTTCCTCTGTCTCTCTCTGGTTTCCTGTAGGCTTTGAGTCAGTATCTGTTCATGACTTCCTCTGTCTCTCTCTGGTTTCCTGTAGGCGAGTCAGTATCTGTCCATGACTTCCTTTGTCTCTCTCTGGTTTCCTGTAGGCTTTGAGTCAGTATCTGTTCATGACTTCCTCTGTCTCTCTCTGGTTTGGTTTCCTGAAGGCTTTGAGTCAGTATCTGTTCATGACTTCCTCTGTCTCTCTCTGGTTTTCTGTAGGCTTTGAGTCAGTATCTGTTCATGACTTCCTCTGTCTCTCTCTGGTTTCCTGTAGGCTTTGAGTCAGTATCTGTTCATGACTTCCTCTGTCTCTCTCTGGTTTGGTTTCCTGAAGGCTTTGCCCGCAACCTGTCAGAGGGAAGTGATGCCAACTACACTGAGTATGTAGCCACTAGGTGGTACCGCTCTCCTGAGCTACTGCTGGGGTGAGTCGCTTTAAACCTAAAGGACATGTGTGTGTATGGGTGTGTGTGTTTGTATTGGTGTGTGTGTGTGTGTGTGTGTGTGTGTGTGTGTGTTCGTGTGTGTGTGTGTGTGTGTGTGTGTGTGTGTGTGTGTGTGTGTGTGTGTGTGTGTGTGTGTGTGTGTGTGTGTATGTTTGTATTGGTGTTTGTATTTGGTGTGTATGTGTGTGTTTGTGTTTGTATTGGTGTGTGTATTGGTGTGCGTGTGTGTGATTGTATTGGTGCTTGTATTCTTGTGTGTGTGTTTGTATTGTCGCGTGTATTGGGCTGTGTGTGTGTGTGTAGGTGCGTGCGTGTGTTGTGTGTGTACATTGACAAGTGTCTGTTTGTCTGCATCGC
>NW_027003477.1:32500-43280 GCF_036934945.1 Oncorhynchus masou masou
ACACACACACACACACACACACACACACACACACACACACAGAGAGACAGAGACACAACACACACACACAGAGAGAGACAGAGACACACACACACACACACACACACACACACACACACACACACACACACACACACACACACACACACACACACACACACACACACACACAGAGAGACAGAGACACACACACACACACAGAGAGAGACAGAGACACAACACACACACAGAGAGAGACAGAGACACACACACACACACACACACACACACACACACACACACACACACACACACACACAGAGACACACAATTGGTATTGCCAGTATTAGCACATTCTGGGTCCTCCAGGTTCAAACTAGACTAGTCCTGCTAATGGGAGGCACTCTAGTCCTGCTAATGGGAGGTACTCTAGTCCTGCTAATGGAAGGTACTCTAGTCCTGCTAATGGGAGGTACTCTAGTCCTGCTAATGGGAGGTACTCTAGTCCTGCTAATGGGAGATACTCTAGTCCTGCTAATGGAAGGTACTCTAGTCCTGCTAATGGGAGGTACTCTAGTCCTGCTAATGGGAGGTACTCTAGTCCTGCTAATGGGAGGTATTCTAGTCCTGCTAATGGGAGGTATTCTAGTCCTGCTAATGGGAGGTACTCTAGTCCTGCTAATGGGAGGTACTCTAGTCCTGCTAATGGGAGGTACTCTAGTCCTGCTAATGGGAGGTATTCTAGTCCTGCTAATGGAAGGTATTCTGGATCCTCCAGGCTCAAACTAGACTAGTCCTGCTAATGGAAGGTATTCTAGTCCTGCTAATGGAAGGCATTCTAGTCCTGCTAATGGAAGGCATTCTAGTCCTGCTAATGGGAGGTACTCTAGTCCTGCTAATGGAAGGCATTCTAGTCCTGCAGGCTCAAACTAGACTAGTCCTGCTAATGGAAGGCATTCTAGTCCTGCAGGCTCAAACTAGACTAGTCCTGCTAATGGAAGGCATTCTAGTCCTGCAGGCTCAAACTAGACTAGTCCTGCTAATGGAAGGCATTCTAGTCCTGCTAATGGAAGGCATTCTAGTCCTGCTAATGGAAGGCATTCTAGTCCTGCTAATGGAAGGCATTCTAGTCCTGCTAATGGGAGGTACTCTAGTCCTGCTAATGGGAGGTACTCTAGTCCTGCTAATGGAAGGTACTCTAGTCCTGCTAATGGGAGGTACTCTAGTCCTGCTAATGGGAGGTACTCTAGTCCTGCTAATGGGAGGTACTCTAGTCCTGCTAATGGGAGGTACTCTAGTCCTGCTAATGGGAGGTACTCTAGTCCTGCTAATGGAAGGCATTCTAGTCCTGCTCATGGGAGGTACTCTAGTCCTGCTAATGGAAGGTATTCTAGTCCTGCTAATGGGAGGTACTCTAGTCCTGCTAATGGGAGGTATTCTAGTCCTGCTAATGGAAGGTATTCTAGTCCTGCTAATGGGAGGTACTCTAGTCCTGCTAATGGGAGGTACTCTAGTCCTGCTAATGGGAGGTACTCTAGTCCTGCTAATGGGAGGTACTCTAGTCCTGCTAATGGGAGGTACTCTAGTCCTGCTAATGGAAGGCATTCTAGTCCTGCTAATGGGAGGTACTCTAGTCCTGCTAATGGGAGGTACTCTAGTCCTGCTAATGGGAGGTACTCTAGTCCTGCTAATGGGAGGCACTCTAGTCCTGCTAATGGAAGGTATTCTAGTCCTGCTAATGGGAGGTACTCTAGTCCTGCTAATGGGAGGTATTCTAGTCCTGCTAATGGGAGGTAGTCTAGTCCTGCTAATGGGAGGTATTCTAGTCCTGCTAATGGGAGGCACTCTAGTCCCTGCTAATGGGAGGCACTCTAGTCCTGCTAATGGGAGGTATTCTAGTCCTGCTAATGGGAGGTACTCTAGTCCTGCTAATGGGAGGTATTCTAGTCCTGCTAATGGGAGGTAGTCTAGTCCTGCTAATGGGAGGTACTCTAGTCCTGCTAATGGGAGGTATTCTAGTCCTGCTAATGGGAGGTACTCTAGTCCTGCTAATGGGAGGTATTCTAGTCCTGCTAATGGGAGGTATTCTAGTCCTGCTAATGGGAGGTATTCTAGTCCTGCTAATGGGAGGCACTCTAGTCCTGCTAATGGGAGGTATTCTAGTCCTGCTAATGGGAGGTATTCTAGTCCTGCTAATGGGAGGTATTCTAGTCCTGCTAATGGGAGGTATTCTAGTCCTGCTAATGGGAGGCACTCTAGTCCTGCTAATGGGAGGTATTCTAGTCCTGCTAATGGGAGGTACTCTAGTCCTGCTAATGGGAGGTATTCTAGTCCTGCTAATGGGAGGTACTCTAGTCCTGCTAATGGGAGGCACTCTAGTCCTGCTAATGGGAGGTACTCTATTCCTGCTAATGGGAGGTACTCTAGTCCTGCTAATGGGAGGCACTCTAGTCCTGCTAATGGGAGGTATTCTAGTCCTGCTAATGGGAGGTATTCTAGTCCTGCTAATGGGAGGTACTCTAGTCCTGCTAATGGGAGGTATTCTAGTCCTGCTAATGGGTGGTACTCTAGTCCTGCTAATGGGAGGTACTCTAGTCCTGCTAATGGGAGGTACTCTAGTCCTGCTAATGGGAGGTACTCTAGTCCTGCTAATGGGAGGTACTCTAGTCCTGCTAATGGGAGGTATTCTAGTCCTGCTAATGGAAGGTATTCTGGATCCTCCTGGTTCAAACTAGACTAGTCCTGCTAATGGGAGGTATTCTAGTCCTGCTAATGGGAGGTACTCTAGTCCTGCTAATGGGAGGTACTCTAGTCCTGCTAATGGGAGGTATTCTGGATCCTCAAGGCTCAAACTAGACTAGCCCTGCTAATGGAAGGCATTCTGGTTCCTCCTGGCTCAAACTAGATTAGTCCTGCTAATGGGAGGTACTCTAGTCCTGCTGATGGGAGGTACTCTAGTCCTGCTGATGGGAGGTACTCTAGTCCTGCTAATGGGAGGTACTCTAGTCCTGCTAATGGGAGGAATTCTAGTCCTGCTAATGGGAGGTAGTCTAGTCCTGCTAATGGGAGGAATTCTAGTCCTGCTAATGGGAGGTACTCTAGTCCTGCTAATGGGAGGTACTCTAGTCCTGCTAATGGGAGGTACTCTAGTCCTGCTAATGGGAGGTATTCTAGTCCTGCTAATGGAAGGTATTCTAGTCCTGCTAATGGAAGGTATTCTAGTCCTGCTAATGGGAGGTATTCTAGTCCTGCTAATGGGAGGTATTCTAGTCCTGCTAATGGAAGGTATTCTAGTCCTGCTAATGGGAGGTATTCTAGTCCTGCTAATGGAAGGTATTCTAGTCCTGCTAATGGGAGGTACTCTAGTCCTGCTAATGGAAGGTATTCTAGTCCTGCTAATGGGAGGTATTCTAGTCCTGCTAATGGGAGGTACTCTAGTCCTGCTAATGGGAGGTATTCTAGTCCTGCTAATGGAAGGTATTCTAGTCCTGCTAATGGGAGGTACTCTAGTCCTGCTAATGGGAGGTATTCTAGTCCTGCTAATGGGAGGAATTCTAGTCCTGCTAATGGGAGGTAGTCTAGTCCTGCTAATGGGAGGTAGTCTAGTCCTGCTAATGGAAGGTATTCTAGTCCTGCTAATGGGAGGTAGTCTAGTCCTGCTAATGGGAGGTAGTCTAGTCCTGCTAATGGAAGGTATTCTAGTCCTGCTAATGGGAGGTACTCTAGTCCTGCTAATGGGAGGCACTCTAGTCCTGCTAATGGGAGGTAGTCTAGTCCTGCTAATGGGAGGTATTCTGGATCCTCAAGGCTCAAACTAGACTAGTCCTGCTAATGGGAAGTACTCTAGTCCTGCTAATGGGAGGTATTCTGGATCCTCAAGGCTCAAACTAGACTAGTCCTGCTAATGGAAGGTATTCTAGTCTTGCAGGCTCAAACTAGACTAGTCCTGCTAATGGAAGGCATTCTAGTCCTGCTAATGGGAGGTATTCTAGTCCTGCTAATGGGAGGTACTCTAGTCCTGCTAATGGGAGATACTCTAGTCCTGCTAATGGGAGGTATTCTAGTCCTGCTAATGGGAGGTATTCTGGATCCTCCAGGCTCAAACTAGACTAGTCCTGCTAATGGAAGGTATTCTAGTCTTGCAGGCTCAAACTAGACTAGTCCTGCTAATGGAAGGCATTCTAGTCCTGCTAATGGAAGGTATTCTGGGTCCTGCAGGCTCAAACGAGACTAGTCCTGCTAATGGAATCCTCCAGGCTCAAACTAGACTAGTCCTGCTAATGGAAGGCATTCTAGTCCTGCTAATGGAAGGTATTCTGGATCCTCCAGGCTCAAACTAGACTAGTCCTGCTAATGGAAGGTATTCTGGGTCCTGCTAATGGAAGGTATTCTAGTCCTGCTAATGGAAGGTATTCTAGTCCTGCTAATGGAAGGCATTCTAGTCCTGCTAATGGAAGGCATTCTAGTCCTGCTAATGGGAGGCATTCTAGTCCTGCTAATGGAAGGCATTCTGGATCCTCCAGGCTCAAACTAGACTAGTCCTGCTAATGGAAGGCATTCTAGTCCTGCTAATGGAAGGCATTCTAGTCCTGCTAATGGAAGGCATTCTAGTCCTGCAGGCTCAAACTAGACTAGTCCTGCTAATGGAAGGCATTCTAGTCCTGCAGGCTCAAACTAGACTAGTCCTGCTAATGGAAGGCATTCTAGTCCTGCTAATGGGAGGCACTCTAGTCCTGCTAATGGAAGGCATTCTAGTCCTGCAGGCTCAAACTAGACTAGTCCTGCTAATGGAAGGCATTCTAGTCCTGCTAATGGGAGGCATTCTAGTCCTGCTAATGGAAGGCATTCTAGTCCTGCTAATGGGAGGTATTCTAGTCCTGCAGGCTCAAACTAGACTAGTCCTGCTAATGGAAGGCATTCTAGTCCTGCTAATGGAAGGCATTCTAGTCCTGCAGGCTCAAACTAGACTAGTCCTGCTAATGGAAGGCATTCTAGTCCTGCTAATGGGAGGCATTCTAGTCCTGCTAATGGGAGGCATTCTAGTCCTGCTAATGGAAGGCATTCTAGTCCTGCCAATGGAAGGTATTCTAGGTCTTGCAGGCTCAAACTAGATGAGTCTTGCTAGCTAATGTATGTCTATGACTAAAGCTGTGGGTCAGTCAGCACTCTGCTGTGAGCGAGGCCTACAGTACATCACACGTTCCTCAGGAGATGAATGGTGTGATAAACCCTCCCACCCATCTCTCTGTCTCTGGATCGACGTGGTGAAAAGCCTCAACAGTTGTTTTTGTAATGGGCGGAGTCTCCAGCATTTCTATACAGCGCGTGATAATGAATTCTGTCACCAACAGATGTAGAGCTCAGCGTTAAGAATGCTGTGGCTCAGTTAGTAGAGCAAGGCGCTTGCCACATCAGGGTTGTGGGTTCAATTCCCACTGAGGACCACTATGAAAATGTATGAACTCAGTATTGTAAGTTGCTCTAGATGAGAGTGTCTGTTGAATTACTCAAATGTAAATGTGCCTCACTGTATATACAGAACAATATATTTGAAATGAACTATAGTTTAATGATAATACAATAAACTTTTGATTATATATACATTACCAGCCTAAAGTTTGGACACACCTTCTCATTCAAGGGTTTTTCTGTATTTCAAATCAAATTGTATTTGTCACATGCGCTGAATACAACAGGTGTAGACCTTACAGTGAAATGCTTACTTACAACAATGCATTTTTTAAAAATACCTAAAAATAAATAAATAAAGTAACAAATAATTAAATAGCAGCAGTAAAATAAAAATAGCAATCTACAGGGGGTGCCGGTACAGAGTCAATTCGCGGGGGCACCGGTTAGTCGAGGTAATGGAGGTAATATGTACATGTAGGTAAACAGGGTGGCTGGAGTCTTTGACAATTTTAGGGCCTTCCTCTGACACCGCCTGGTATAGACGTCCTGGATGGCAGGAAGCTTTGCCCCAGTGATGTACCGAGCTGTACACGCTACCCTCTGTAGTGCCTTGCGTCAGAAGCCGAGCAGTTGCCGTACCAGGCAGTGATGCAACCAGTCAGGATGCTCTCGATGGTGCAGCTGTAGAACGTTTTGAGGATCTGGGGACACATGCCAAATCTTTTCAGTCTCCTGAGGGGGAAAAGGTTTTGTCATCCCCTCTTCACAACTGTCTTGGTGTGCTTGGACCATGATAGTTTGTTGGTGATGTGGACACCAAGGAACTTGAAGCTTTCAACTTGCTCCGCTACAGTCCCGTCAATGAGAATGGGGGCGTGCTCGGACCTCTTTTTCCTGTAGTCCACAATTATCTCCTCTGTCTTGATCACGTTCAGGGAGAGGTTGTTGTCCTGGCACCACACAGACAGGTCTCTGACCTCCTCCCTGTAGGCTGTCTCATTGTTATCGATGATCAGGCCTTCCACTGTTGTGTCATCGGCAAACTTAATGATGGTGTTGGAGTCGTGCCTGGCCGTGCAGTCATGTGTGAACAGGGATTACAGGAGGGGACTGAGCACGCACCCCTGAGGGGCCCCTGTGTTGAGGATCAGAGTGGCGGATGTGTTGTTACCTACCCTTACCACCTGGGGGCGGCCTGTCAGGAAGTCCAGGATCCAGTTGCAGAGGGAGGTGTTTAGTCCCAGGGTCTTTAGCTTATTGATGAGCTTTGAGGGCAATATGATGTTGAACGCTGAGCTGTAGTCAATAAACAGCATTCTCACATACTGTAGGTTTTCCTTTTGTCCAGGTGGGAAAGGGCAGTGTGGAGTGCAATAGAGATTGCATCATCTGTGGATCTGTTAGGCCGGTATGCAAATTGGAGTGGGTTTAGGGTTTCTGGAATAATGGTGTTGATGTGAGCCATGACCAAACTTTCAAAGCACTTCATGGCTACAGACAGTTTACATTAGTGTTATTGGGCACAGGGTCTATGGTGGCCTGCTTAAAACATGTTGGTATTACAGACTCAGACAGGGAGAGATTGAACATGTCAGTGAAGACACTTGCCAGTTGGTCAGCGCATGCTCGTAGTACATGTCCTGGTAATCCATCTGGCCCTGTGGCCTTGTGAATGTTGACCTGTTTAAAGGTCTTACTCATCGACTGCGGAGAGCGTGATCACACAGTCTTCTGGAACAGCTGGTCTCTCAACCAGCTTCATGAGGTAGTCACCTGGAATGATTTCCCAATAGTCTTGAAAGAGTTCCCACATATACTGAGCACTTGTTGGCTGCTTTTCCTTCATTCTGCGGTCCAACTCATCCCAAACCATCTCAATTGGGTTGAGGTCGAGTGATTGTGGAGGCAAGGTCATCTGATGCAGCACTCCATAACTCTCCTTCTGGGTCAAATAGGCCTTACACAGCCTGGGATGGTGTATTGCTGCAGAATTATGTGGTAGCCATGTTGGTTAAGTGTGTCTTGAATTCTAAATAAATCAATGCCAGTGTCACCAGCAAAGCACCCCCACACCATCACACCTCCTCCATGCTTCATGGTGGGAGCCACACACGCAGAGATCATCTGTTCACCTACTCTGCTTCTCACAAAGACACAGCAGTTAGAAACAAAAATCTCAGATTTGGACTCATCAGACCAAAGGACAGATTTACACCATTGCTCATGTTTCTTGGCCCAAGCAAGTTTCTTCTTATTATTGGTGTCCTTTAGAAGTGGTCTCTGAACAGTTGATGTTGAGATGTGTCTGTTACTTGAACTCTGTGAAGCATTTATTTGGCCTGCTATCTGAGGTGCAGTTAATTGCCGATTTCTGAGGCTGGTCACTCTATTTCACTTATTCTCTGCAGCAGAGGTAACTCTGGGTCTTCCTTTCCTGTGGCGGTCCTCATGAGAGCCAGTTTCGTCAAGCGCTTGATGGTTTTTGCGACTGCACTTGAAGAAACTTTAAAAAGTTCTTGAAATGTTCCGTATTGACTGACCTTGATATCTTAAAGTAATGATGGACTGTCGTTTCTCTTTGCTTATTTGAGCTGTTCTTGCCATAATATAGACTTGATCTTTTTTGATCTTCTGTATACCACCCCTACCTGGTCACAACACAACTGATTGGCTCAAACACATTAAGAAGGAAAGAAATTCCACAAATGAACTTTTAACAAGGCACACCTGTTAATTTACATGAATTTCAGGTGAAATCTCATGAAGCTGGTTGAGAGAATGCAAAGAGTGTGCAAAACTGATTTGTTTAACCCTTTTTTGGTTAACTACATGATTCAATATGTTATTTCATAGTTTTGATGTCTTCACTATTATTCTACAATGTAGAAAATAGTAAAAATACAGAAAAACCCTTGAATGAGTAGGTGTGTCCTAACTTTTGACTGGTGCTGTGTATATATATATATATATATATATATACGTATAGAGAGTTTTGTGGTAGACCTTTTTTATTGTCAAACTGTAATAAAGAACTGTGTCCTAAACCCTGTGGTCTGTCTCCTCCCTCTCTAGAACCTGTTGTTGCTGGTCCCTTCTGACCGCTACCTGACAGAACAGAGTCTGAACCACCCAGCCTTCCAGCCCCTCCGCCTCCTGGAGCAGCCCGCCCCAGCACCACCCTCCCCTAACCCCCCACGCTCCTCCAAGAGGAAGCCCCACAGCCACATGGAGAACACTGTGCCCACCAGGTCAGCACTGTAGGGGGTTGTTGGTGTTGTTGTTGTTGTCAGAACCCCATGCCCACCAGGTCAGCACTGTAGGGGGTTGTTGTTGTTGTTGTTGTTGTTGTTGTTGTTGTTGTTGTCAGAACCCCGTGGCCACCAGGTCAGCACTGTAGGGGGTTGTTGGTGTTGATGTTGTTGTTGTCAGAACCCCATGCCCACCAGGTCAGCACTGTAGGGGGTTGTTGGTGTTGATGTTGTTGTTGTTGTTGTTGTTGTTGTTGTTGTTGTTGTCAGAACCCCGTGGCCACCAGGTCAGCACTGTAGGGGGTTGTTGGTGTTGATGTTGTTGTTGTCAGAACCCCGTGCCCACCAGGTCAGCACTGCACTGGACACTACAAGTGGTGTGGTTAGGTTCTGGATACTGAATGGGGTCTGGTTCGGTTCTGGATACTGAATGGGGTCTGGTTAGGTTCTGGATACTGAATGGGGTCTGGTTAGGTTCTGGATACTGAATGGGGTCTGGTTAGGTTCTGGATACTGAATGGGGTCTGGTTCGGTTCTGGATACTGAATGGGGTCTGGTTAGGTTCTGGATACTGAATGGGGTCTGGTTAGGTTCTGGATACTGAATAGGGTCTGGTTAGGTTCTGGATACTGAATGGGGTCTGGTTAGGTTCTGGATACTGAATGGGGTCTGGTTAGGTTCTGGATACTGCATGGTTTCACATCTGGTTATGTTGTTCTTGCACAGAAAAAATAAGCTACTTATATATATGGATTAGCTATACCTGTACCTCTCAATATCTCTCAATCTCAATATGTTCTGATCTTAATACCTCTCTCTCTCCTTCTCCCTCCCTCCCTCCCTCCCTCCCTCCCTCCCTCCCTCCCTCCCTCCCTCCCTCCCTCCCTCCCTCCCTCCCTCCCTCCCTCCCTCCCTCCCTCCCTTCCTCCCCTCCCTCCCTCCCTCCCTCCCCCTCCTCTCTCTCCTTTCCCCTCCCTCCCCTCCCTCCCTCCCTCCCATCCCTCCCTCCCTCCCTCCCTCCCTCCCATCCCTCCCCCATACAGAAGCCACGGCAGTAAGAGCTCGGGTCACCGTCACTCTAACAGTAAGGAATGTTCCAGCCTACCTCGCCATGGCGACCTTCACTTAGGCAACGACAGCTTCCTGAACGGCAACAAGCCTGTGTCGTCCAGCCTGAGCCCCACCCTCCACCCCAAAGCTTACATGACCCAGACCCTCAACCGCTCCATCACCTGTAGTAAGGACTTGGTCAACAACAACATGCCACACCTGCTCAGCCCCAAGGACACTAAGGTAAACAACGTCAGGACCTCTACTTTCATTGACTTATTTAGCTCCTTATGGAGCAAACTACACTTGTTTACATAAATTGTATTCATTTAGTTTGTTTTTCCAACTGTCTTTGTCTTGACCTGTGTTTATTCTTGACATGTATTTTCATCTAAATGCACAAGGCTGAAAACAACATTTTCCCGAGGTTGGGGACAATAAAGTTATTATCTTGTCTTATTTTATCTTCTCTTGTCTTCTCTTTATTTTAAAGGGCACGACACAGTTTGACTTCAACCTGGTTGGTGTTGGTCCCCCAGGGGCCAAGGCTCCTGACCAGCAGGGCCCTGGAGCCATGTACGTGAAGTCCACCTCCCGCCTCAGCAGCAGCAACAGCAAGGTCCGGGGCCACCCTACTGAAATATGCACATAGGATTAATACATACCACTTCCTTAACACTTAAAATGAAAAATGCTCTCGACTAGAATCCTGTCCAGGGGTATACTTGAACATAAAGCTGCCTTACGGCCCTATGGGCCATTCTGTCTCAGGCAAGGCTACTTATAAATGCATTGCCAGCCCATTTTTTACATTTGAATATTTCCAGTAGGGCAGGGACGACACTCTTCCTTTCTGGAGGGCAAGACCAATACCATGGAGAAACAACATGGCCGCCATGGTGGACACAACATAGACTCCACCCACAGCTCCTCCAAGAGTTCCAGCTCCTACCTGAGCCTGTCCAAGAGCCACAGTGCCTTGAGCAACAATGCCAAGTCTGTGGGTGGTAACCTTGGAGATGGGGTGAGGGGCGTGCACCCCGACGCTCCTACGGCAACCCCTGGAATCTCCGCACGCTTCTTCCCTGCCA
>NW_027003477.1:43780-51280 GCF_036934945.1 Oncorhynchus masou masou
CTCACCCCATCTCCAAGGTTACCACCCACAGACTTGGCATTGTTGCTCAAGGCGCTGTGGCTCTTGGACCAGGCTCAGGTAGGAGCTGGAGACTCTTGGAGGAGCTGTGGGTGGAGTCTATGTTGTGTCCACCATGGCGGCCATGTTGTTTCTCCATGGTATTGGTCTTGCCCACCCAGGAAGGAAGAGTGTTCAAGTCCCTGCCCTGCCTGGAAGTATATTCAAAATGCAAAAAATGGGTTGGCAGTGCATTTTTATAGAGTAGTCTTGCCTGAGACAGAACGGCCCCATAGGGCGTAAGGCAACTTTATGTTCAAGTATGCCCCTGGACAGGATTCTAGTCGAGAGCATTTTTCATTTTTAAGTGTGAAGTGAAGTGCTCTGTATTAATCCTATGTGCATATTTCAGTTAGGGTGGCCCCAGGACCTTGCTGTTGCTGGGTTGAGAGCGGGAGGTGGACTTACGACATGGCTCCAGGGCCTCGCTGGTCAGGAGCCTTGCCTCTGGGGGACCAAATACCAACCAGGTTGCCCAACTGTGTCAAGCCTTTAAAATAAAGAGAAGACAAGAGAAGATAAAATAAGACAAGATAATAACTTTATTGTCCTCTACCCGGAAAATGGTTATGTTTTCAGCCTTGTGCATTTAGATGAAAATACATGTCAAGAATAAACACAGGTCAAGACAAAGACAGTTGGAAAACAACTAAATGAATACAATTTATGTAAACAAGTGTAGTTTGCTCCATAAGGAGCTAAATAAGTCAATGAAAGTAGAGGTCCTGGGACGTTGTTTACCTTGGTGTCCTTGGGGCTGGGAAGCAGGTGGCATGTTGCTGTTGACCAAGTCCTTACTACAGGTGATGGAGCGGTTGAGGGTCTGGGTCATGTAAGCTTTGGGGTGGAGGGTGGCTCAGGCTGGACGACACAGGCTTGTTGCCGTTCAGGAAGCTGTCGTTGCCTAAGTGAAGGTCGCCATGGCGAGTAGGCTGGAACATTCCTTACTGTTAGAGTGACGGTGACCCGAGCTCTTACTGCCGTGGCTGCTGTAGGGAGGGATGGGAGGGAGGAGGGAGGGAGGGAGGGAGGGAGAAGGAGAGAGGGAGGGAGGGAGGGAGGGAGGGGAGGGGGAGGGAGGGAGGGAGGGAGGGAGGGAGGGAGGGGAGGGAGGGAGGGAGGGAGGGAGGGAGGGAGGAGGGAGGGAGAAGGAGAGAGAGGAGGTATTAAGATCAGAACATATTGAGATTGAGGAGATATTGAGAGGTACAGGTATAGCTAATCCATATATCTAAGTAGCTTATTTTTTCTGTGCAAGAACAACATAACCAGATGTGAAACCATGCAGTATCCAGAACCTAACCAGACCCCATTCAGTATCCAGAACTAACCAGACCCCATTCAGTATCCAGAACTAGAACCAGACCCCATTCAGTATCCAGAACCTAACCAGACCCCATTCAGTATCCAGAACCTAACCAGACCCTATTCAGTATCCAGAACCTAACCAGACCCCATTCAGTATCCAGAACCTAACCAGACCCCATTCAGTATCCAGAACCAGACCCCATTCAACCAGAACCCCATTCAGTATCCAGAACCGAACAGACCCCATTCAGTATCCCCATTCAGTATCCAGAACCTAACCAGACCCCATTCAGTATCCAGAACCAACCAGACCCCATTCAGTATCCAGAACCCAACCAGACCCCATTCAGTATCCAGAACCTAACCAGACCCCATTCAGTATCCAGAACCAAACCAGACCCCATTCAGTATCCAGAACCCCCATTCAATCCAGAACCCCAGACCCCATTCATTATCCAGAACCCCATTCAATCCAGAACCCCAGACCCCATTCAGTATCCAGAACCAACCAACCTTCAGTATCCAGAACCCCAGACATTCAGTATCCAGAACCGAATTCAGTATTCAGAACCGCCAGACCCCCATTCAGTATCCAGAACCTAACCAGACCCCATTCAGTATTCAGAACCTAACCATTCAGACCCCGAATTTCAGTATCCAGAACCGAACCAGACCCCATCCAGAACCTAACCAGACCCCATTCAGTATCCAGAACCTAACCAGACCCCATTCAGTATCCAGAACCTAACCAGACCCCATTCAGTATCCAGAACCGAACCAGACCCCATTCAGTATCCAGAACCTAACCAGACCCCATTCAGTATCCAGAACCTAACCAGCCCCATTCAGTATCCAGAACCTAACCAGACCCCATTCAGTATCCAGAACAAACCAGACCCCATTCAGTATCCAGAACCTAACCAGACCATAACAGAACCGAACAGACCCCATTCAGTATCCAGAACCTAACCAGACCCCATTCAGAACCTATTCATTATCCAGAACCTAACCAGACCCCATTCAGTATCCAGAACCTAAAACCATTCAGACCCCATTCAGTATCCAGAACCTAACCAGACCCCATTCAGCATCCAGAACCGACCCCCATTCAGTATCCAGAACCTAACCAGACCCCATTCAGTATCCAGAACCAAACCAGACCCCATTCAGTATCCAGAACCGAATTCAGTATTCAGAACCGCCCCATTCATTATCCAGAACCTAACCAGACCCCATTCAGTATTCAGAACCTAACCAGACCCCATTCATTATCCAGAACCTAACCAGACCCCATTCAGTATCCAGAACCGAACCAGACCCCATTCAGACCAGAACCTAACCAGACCCCATTCAGTATCCAGAACCTAACCAGGCCCCATTCAGTATCCAGAACCTAACCCATTCAGTATCCAGAAAAACCAGACCCCATTCATTATCCAGAACCTACCACTTGTAGTTCAGTATCCAGAACCTGCCAGACCCCATTCAGTATGAACCTAACCAGACCCCATTCATTATCCAGAACCTAACCAGACCCCATTCAGTATCCAGAACCTAACCAGACAAGTATCAAACAACCAGACTCCATTCACACCAACAACCCCCATTCAGTATCCAGCTGACCAGAACCTAACCCACACCACTTGTAGTGGTGCATGGACCTTGTTCTGACAACAACAACACCACCAACAACCCCCTACAGTGCTGACCTGGTGGGCACAGTGTTCTCCATGTGGCTGTGGGGCTTCCTCTTGGAGGAGCGTGGGGGGTTAGGGGAGGGTGGTGCTGGGGCGGGCTGCTCCAGGAGGCGGAGGGGCTGGAAGGCTGGGTGGTTCAGACTCTGTTCTGTCAGGTAGCGGTCAGAAGGGACCAGCAACAACAGGTTCTAGAGAGGAGGAGACAGACACAGGGGTTTAGGACACAGTTCTTTATTATAGTTTGACAATAAAAAACTCTCTATACATATATATATATATATACGGCACCAGTCAAAAGTTTGGACACACCTCCTCATTCAAGGGTTTTTTGTATTTTTACTATTTTCTACATTGTAGAATAATAGTGAAGACATCAAAACTATGAAATAACATATTGAATCACAGAAGTTAACCAAAAAAGGGTTAAACAAATCAGTTTTGCACACTCTTTTGCATTCTCTCAACCAGCTTCATGAGATTGTCACCTGGAATTCATTTAAATTAACAGGTGTGCCTTGTTAAATGTTCATTTGTGGAATTTCTTTCCTTCTTAATGTGTTTGAGCCAATCAGTTGTGTTGTGACCAGGTAGGTGGTATACAGAAGATAGACCTATTTGGTAAAGATCAAGTCTATATTATGGCAAGAACAGCTCAAATAAGCAAAGAGAAACGACAGTCCATCATTACTTTAAGATATCAAGGTCAGTCAATACGGAACATTTCAAGAACTTTTTAAAGTTTCTTCAAGTGCAGTCGCAAAACCATCAAGCGCTTGACGAAACAGGCTCTCACGAGGACCGCCACAGGAAAGGAAGACCCAGAGTAACCTCTGCTGCAGAGAATAAGTTAAATAGAGTGACCAGCCTCAGAAATCGGCAATTAACTGCACCTCAGATAGCAGCCCAAATAAATGCTTCACAGAGTTCAAGTAACAGACACATCTCAACATCAACTGTTCAGAGACCACTTCTAAAGGACACCAATAATAAGAAGAAACTTGCTTGGGCCAAGAAACATGAGCAATGGTGTAAATCTGTCCTTTGGTCTGATGAGTCCAAATCTGAGATTTTTGTTTCTAACTGCTGTGTCTTTGTGAGAAGCAGAGTAGGTGAACAGATGATCTCTGCATGTGTGGCTCCCACCATGAAGCATGGAGGAGGAGGTGTGATGGTGTGGGGTGCTTTGCTGGTGACACTGGCATTGATTTATTTAGAATTCAAGACACACTTAACCAACATGGCTACCACATAATTCTGCAGCAATACACCATCCCAGGCTGTGTAAGGCCTATTTGACCCAGAAGGAGAGTTATGGAGTGCTGCATCAGATGACCTTGCCTCCACAATCACCACCTCAACCCAATTGGGAGATGGTTTGGGATGAGTTGGACTGCAGAATGAAGGAAAAGCAGCCAACAAGTGCTCAGAATATGGGAACTCTTTCAAGACTATTGGGAAAGCATTCCAGGTGACTACCTCATGAAGCTGGTTGAGAGACCAGTTGGTTCCAGAAGACTGTGTGATCACGCTCTCCACAGTCGATGAGTAAGACCTTTAAACAGGTCAACATTCACAAGGCCGCAGGGCCAGATGGATTACCAGGACATGTACTACTAGCATGCGCTGACCAACTGGCAAGTGTCTTCACTGACATGTTCAACCTCTCCTGTCTGAGTCTGTAATACCAACATGTTTTAAGCAGGCCACCATAGACCCTGTGCCCAAGAACACTAATGTAAACTGTCTGTAGCCATGAAGTGTTTTGAAAGGTTGGTCATGGCTCACATCAACACCATTATTCCAGAAACCCTAAACCCACTCCAATTTGCATACCGCCCTGACAGATCCACAGATGATGCACTCTATTGCACTCCACACTGCCCTTTCCACCTGGACAAAAAGGAAAACCTACAGTATGGAGAATGCTGTTCATTGACTACAGCTTAGCGTTCAACATCATATTGCCCTCAAAGCTCATCAATAAGCTAAGGACCCTGGGACTAAACACCTCCCTCTGCAACTGGATCCTGGACTTCCTGACAGGCCGCCCCCAGGTGGTAAGGGTAGGTAACAACACATCCGCCACTCTGATCCTCAACACAGGGGCCCCTCAGGGTGCGTGCTCAGTCCCCTCCTGTACTCCCTGTTCACACATGACTGCACGGCCAGGCACGACTCCAACACCATCATTACGTTTGCCGATGACACAATAGTGGAAGGCCTGATCATCGATAACAATGAGACAGCCTATAGGGAGGAGGTCAGAGACCTGTCTGTGTGGTGCCAGGACAACAACCTCTCCCTGAACGTGATCAAGACAGAGGAGATAATTGTGGACTACAGGAAAAAGAGGACCGAGTACCCCCCATTCTCAGTGACGGGACTGTAGTGGAGCAAGTTGAAAGCTTCAAGTTCCTTGGTGTCCACATCACCAACAAACTATCATGGTCCAAGCACACCAAGACAGTCGTGAAGAGGGCACGACAAAACCTTTTCCCCTCAGGAGACTGAAAAGATTTGTCATGGGTCCCCAGATCCTCAAAACGTTCTACAGCTGCACCATCAAGAGCATCCTGACTGGTTGCATCACTGCCTGGTACGGCAACTGCTCGGCCTCTGACGCAAGGCACTACAGAGGGTAGCGTGTACAGCTCGGTACATCACTGGGGCAAAGCTTCCTGCCATCCAGGACGTCTATACCAGGCGGTGTCAGAGGAAGGCCCTAAAATTGTCAAAGACTCCAGCCACCCTGTTTACCTACATGTACATATTACCTCCATTACCTCGACTAACCGGTGCCCCCTCGACATTGACTCTGTACCGGCACACCCTGTAGATAGCCTCGCTTACCCCCTGTAGTGCCTCGCTATTGTTATTTTACTGCTGCTATTTAATTATTTGTTACTTTATTTATTTATTTTTAGGTATTTAAAAAAAATGCATTGTTGTAAGTAAGCATTTCACTGTAAGGTCTACACCTGTTGTATTCAGCGCATGTGACAAATACAATTTGATTTGAAATACAGAAAAACCCTTGAATGAAGGTGTGTCCAAACTTTAGGCTGGTAATGTATATATAATCAAAAGTTTATTGTATTATCATTAAACTATAGTTCATTTCAAATATATTGTTTTGTATATACAGTGAGGCACATTTACATTTGAGTAATTCAACAGACACTCTCATATAGAGCAACTTACAATAGTGAGTTCATACATTTTCATAGTGGTCCTCAGTGGGAATTGAACCCACAACCCTGATGTGGCAAGCGCCTTGCTCTACTAACTGAGCCACAGCATTCTTAACGCAGAGCTCTACATCTGTTGGTGACAGAATTCATTATCACCCGCTGCATAGAAATGCTGGAGACTCCGCCCATTACAAAAACAACTGTTGAGGGCTTTTCACCACGTCGATCCAGAGACAGAGAGATGGGTGGGAGGGTTTATCACACCATTCATCTCCTGAGGAACGTGTGATGTACTGTAGGCCTCGCTCACAGCAGAGTGCTGACTGACCCACAGCTTTAGTCATAGACATACATTAGCTAGCAAGACTCGTCTAGTTTGAGCCTGCAAGACCTAGAATACCTTCCATTAGCAGGACTAGAATGCCTTCCATTAGCAGGACTAGTCTGCCTTCCATTAGCAGGACTAGAATGCCTTCCATTAGCAGGACTAGTCTAGTTTGAGCCTGCAGGACTAGAATGCCTTCCATTAGCAGGACTAGTCTAGTTTGAGCCTGCAGGACTAGAATGCCTTCCATTAGCAGGACTAGTCTAGTTTGAGCCTGCAGGACTAGAATGCCTTCCATTAGCAGGACTAGTCTAGTTTGAGCCTGCAGGACTAGAATGCCTTCCATTAGCAGGACTAGTCTAGTTTGAGCCTGCAGGACTAGAATGCCTTCCATTAGCAGGACTAGAATGCCTCCCATTAGCAGGACTAGAATACCTCCCATTAGCAGGACTAGAATACCTCCCATTAGCAGGACTAGAATACCTCCCATTAGCAGGACTAGAGTACCTCCCATTAGCAGGACTAGAGTACCTCCCATTAGCAGGACTAGTCTAGTTTGAGCCTGCAGGACTAGAATGCCTTCCATTAGCAGGACTAGAGTACCTCCCATTAGCAGGACTAGTCTAGTTTGAGCCTGCAGGACCAGGTACCCTCCCATTAGCAGGACTAGAGTACCTCCCATTAGCAGGACTAGAGTACACTCCCATTAGCAGGACTAGAGTACCTCCCATTAGCAGGACTAGAGTACCTCCCATTAGCAGGACTAGAATACCTCCCATTAGCAGGACTAGAGTACCTCCCATTAGCAGGACTAGAGTACCTCCCATTAGCAGGACTAGTCTCCCATTTGCAGGACTGGTACCTCCCATTAGCAGGACTAGGAATGCCTTCCATTAGCAGGACTAGAGTACCTCCCATTAGG
>NW_027003477.1:61280-76280 GCF_036934945.1 Oncorhynchus masou masou
AGAGAGAGACAGAGGAAGTAATGAACAGATACTGACTCAAAGCCTACAGGAAACCAGACAGAGGAAGTCATGAACAGATACTGACTCAAAGCCTACAGAAAACCAGAGAGAGACAGAGGAAGTCATGAACAGATTGACTAGTTACCAAAGAGGAAGTCATGAACTATGAGGAAACCAGAGAGACAGAGGACCATGAACAGATGCTGATGCCTACAGGAAACCAGAACAGAAACAGACAGGAAGTAATGGACAGATGACTCAAAGCCTACAGGAAACCAGAGACAGAGGAAGTCAGTGATATTGACTCAAAGTACAGGAAACCAGAGAGAGCAGAGGAAGTTGAACAGGATAGATCAAGGCCTGACTCATCAACAGTACTGACATGTTACAGAAACCAGAGAGAGACAGAGGAAGTCATGGACAGATACTGACTCAAAACCTACAGGAAACCAGAGAGACAGAGGAAGTCATGGACAGATACTGACTCACAACACAGGACCAGAGAGAGACAGAGGAAGTCATGGACAGATACTGACTCAATTCAAACCAGAGAGACAGAGGAAGTCATGGACAGATACTGACTCAAAGTCTACAGGAAACAGACACACATGCACACTCAAAGCCTACAGGAAACCAGAGAGAGACAGAGGAAGTCATGGACAGATACAAACACAAACAGACACATGGACAGATACTGACTCAAAGCCTACAGGAAACCAGAGAGAGACAGAGGAAGTCATACAGATACTGACTCAAAGCCTACACCAGAGAGACAGAGGAAGTCATGGACAGATACTGACTCAAAGCACAGGAAACCAGGCCAGAGAGAGACACATGGACACTGACAAAGCCTTCAGGAAACCAGAGAGAGACAGAGGAAGTCATGGACAGATACTGACTCAAAGCCTACACCAGAGAGAGACAGAGGAAGTCATGGACAGATACTGACTCAAAGCCTACAGGAAACCAGAGAGACAGACACATGGACAGATACTGACTCAAAGCCTACAGGAAACCAGATAGAGACAGAGGAAGTCATGAACAGATACTGACTCAAAGCCTTCAGGAAACAGACCAGAGAGATGAACAGATACTGACTCAAAGCCTTCAAAACAGATCACAGATGACTCAAAGCCTACAGGAAACCAGAGAAACAGACAGAGGAAGTAATGGACGACTCAAAGCCTACAGACTCATGGACAGATATTGACTCAAAGCCTACAGGAAACCAGAGAGACAGAAGTCATGGACAGATACCTCAGCCTACAGGAAACCAGAGAGAGAGAGGAAGTCAGAGATATTGTCAAAGCCTACAGGAAACCAGAGAAGACAGAAGTCACAGATGACTCAAAGCACCCAGAGAGAGACAGAGGAAGTCTCAGTAGCTCAGGAAACCAGAGAGAGACAGAGTGGCTAAGTCATGGACAGATACTGACTCGGGCAAAGCCTTCAGGAAACCAAACCAGAGAGAGACAGAGGAAGTCATGGACAGATGCTGACTCAAAGCCTGGAACCAGAGAGAGACAGAGGAGGAAGTCATGGACAGATACTGACTCAAAGCCTACAGGAAACCAGAGAGACAGAGGAAGTCATGAACAGATACTGACTCAAAGCCTTCAGGAAACCAGGCCAGAGAGAGACAGAGGAAGTCATGGACAGATACTGACTCAAAGCCTTCAGGAAACCAGAGAGAGAATATGAGATACTGAAAAAAGCCTTCAGGAAACCAGACCATGGACAGAGGAAGTCATGACTCCAAAGCCTACAGGGAAACCAGAGAGAGACAGAGGAAGTCATGAACAGATACTGACTCAAAGCCTACAGGAAACCTAGAGAGACAGAGGAAGTCAGGAAACCAGGCCAGAGAGAGACAGAGGAAGTCATGGATACTGACTCAAAGCCTTTGACTCAAAGCCTTCAGAACAGATAACCAAAGCCTAGAAACCAGAGACAGAGGAAGTCATGGACAGATACTGACTCAAAGTCACAGGAAACCAGGGAGAGAGAGCCAGAGAAGTCATGGACGATACCTCGCTGCCTACACTCAAACCAGAAACCAGAAACAGACAGAGGAGAGACAGAGAAGTCAGGAAACCAGAGGACAGATAAAGCTGGACAGATATTGACTCAAAGCCTACAGGAAACCAGATAGAGACAGAGGAAGTCATGAACAGATACTGACTCAAAGCCTTCAGGAAACCAGACCACAGAGAGAGACAGAGGAAGTCATCAACAGATACTGACTCAAAGCCTTCAGGAAACCAGAGAGAGACAGAGGAAGTCATGGACAGATACTGGACTCAAAAGCCTACAGGAAACCAGAGAGAGACAGAGGAAGTCATGGACAGATACAGCCTACAGGAAACCAGAGAGACAGAGTAAGTCATGGACAGATACTGACTCAAAGCCTACAGGAAACCAGAGAGACAGAGGAAGTCATGGACAGATATTGACTACAGGAAACCAAAGCCTACAGATACTGAAACCAAGGAAACCAGAGAGACAGAGGAAGTCATGGACAGATACTGACTCAAAGCCTTCAGGAAACCAGAGAGACAGAGGAAGTCATGGACAGATCATTACTGACTCAAAGCCTACAGGAAACCAGAGAGACAGAGGAAGTCATGGACAGATACTGACTCAAAGCCTTCAGGAAACCAGACCAGAGAGAGACAGAGGTGTCATGGACAGATACTGACTCCAAAGCCTCAGGAAACCAGAGACAGAGAAGTCATGGACAGATACTGACTCAAAGCCTACAGAAAACCAGAGACAGAGGAAGTCCTTGACTCAAAGCCTACAGGAAACCAGAGAGAGACAGAGAAGGACAGATACTGACTCAAAGCCTACAGGAAACCAGATAGAGACAGAGGAAGTCATGAACAGATCATGGAAACCAGATCTGAACAGATACTGACTCAAAGCCTGTAAAAACCAGCAGAGGAAGTCATGACAGATACTGACCTCAAAGCCTACAGGAAACCAGGCCAGAAACAGACAGAGGAAGTCATGGACAGATACTGACTCAAAGTCTGGAAACCAGAGAGAGACAGAGGAAGTCATGGACAGATATTGACTCCAAGCCTACAGGAAACCAGAGAGACAGGAAGTCATACTGACTCAAAGCCTACAGGAAACCAGAGAGAGACAGAGTGAAGGACAGATACTGACTCAAAGCCTTCAGGAAAACCAGAGAGAGACAGAGGAAGTCATGGACAGATACTGACTCAAAGCCTTCAGGATACTGACCAGAGAGAGACAGAGAAGTCATGGACAGATACTGACTCAAAGCCTACAGGGAAACCAGAGAGACAGAGGAAGTCATGGACAGATACTGACTCAAAGCCTTCAGGAAACACAGAGAGACAGAGGAAGTCATGGACAGATACTGACAAAGCCTTCAGGAAACCAGAGAGACAGGAGAGTCATGGACAGATACTGACTCAAAGTCTACAGGAAACCAGAGAGACAGAGAAGTCATGGACAGATGACTGACTCAAAGCCTACAGGAAACCAGAAGAAGAGGAAGTCAGAGATACTGTCTCAGTCATGGACAGATACTGACTCAAAGCCTACAGGAAACCAGAGAGAGACAGAGGAAGTCATGAACAGATACTGACCAAAGCCTACAGGAAACCAGAGAAAACAGAGGAAGTCACAGGATACTGACCAGAGAAACCAGAGAGAGACAGAGAAGTCATGAACAGATACTGACTCAAAGCCTACAGGAAACCAGAACAGAAACAGACAGAGGAAGTCATGGACAGATACTGACTCAAAGCCTTCAGGAAACCAGAGAGAGACAGAGGAAGTCATGGACAGATACTGACTCAAAGCCTACAGGAAACCAGAGAGAGACAGAGGAAGTCATGGACAGATACTGACTCAAAGCCTACAGGAAACCAGGCCAGAGAGAGACAGAGGAAGTCATCAACAGATACTGACTCAAAAGCCTACAGGAAACCAGAGAGAGACAGAGGAAGTCATGGACAGATACTGACTCAAAGCTCACAGGAAACCAGAGAGAGACAGAGGAAGTCATGGACAGATACTGACTCAAAGCCTACAGGAAACCAGAGAGAGACAGAGGAAGTCATGGACAGATACTGACTCAAAAGCCTACAGGAAACCAGAGAGAGACAGAGGAAGTCATGGACAGATACTGACTCAAAGCCTACAGGAAACCAGAGAGAGACAGAGGAAGTCA
Source organism: Oncorhynchus masou masou (assembly GCF_036934945.1). Lineage (NCBI taxonomy): Eukaryota > Metazoa > Chordata > Actinopteri > Salmoniformes > Salmonidae > Oncorhynchus > Oncorhynchus masou. The sequence continues at coordinate 65,488 of NW_027003477.1, forward strand.
TGGACAGATACTGTCAAAGCCTGGAAACCAGGCCAGAAACAGACAGAGAAGTCATGGACAGATACTGACCATTACTTACCAGGGAGACTGAGATCGTCATGCGTCAAATGTATTGAGTTAATGACTCTGTTAGAAGTGACATATTTCTACTTACCAAAATCACAGAGTTTGAGAACATCCTCAGAGCTGATGAGGAGGTTTTCAGGCTTGATGTCTGAGGAGAAACAGAGGAGACCAGTTTTCACACGCGCAGCAGTCTGGTACTTGGCCAAACCAAAAGTCAGACCAAAAACCATCTCTGCTGGGCGGCCCTGCCTCTGACTCAACGCGTCACCGTAGCATAACGAAAGGGAAAAGGTGACTCGTTTTAGTAGAGGTAAGAGTTCCTCACCTCTGTGTACGATCTCATTCTTATGGCACCAGTGGATGGCTTTGATCAGCTGGTAGATGTAGTTCCTGGTTTGTCAGGTGGTGCTCCGTTAGGCAGTTCCTCCAGCAACTCCAGCATGTTCTGGAACACAGAATCCACAGTACTACTGTCAATCACAGCTACAACTACACTACCCATAATGCTCTGTATATAACATTAGCAAACCCCTTAGCAAAACAAGTTAGATACTATGGCAATATTCTAAAAGTGTAAAGTGAACCCGACGAAACAGTAGCTAAGTCTATTACATGATTATGTATCATCCAACCATCAGTGGATCCCAGCAATCCCTAGGAAGAAGTGGACATGTCTAGACTATTGTGGTTCATTGAACGTCCTCATTAAAAAGGTCCATCCTCTAGGTATCCACTGACCCTCTCATATTCAAAGACCAGGTAGAGTTCCCTCTCCTCCTGAAAGCCTCTTTGAGTCTAATGATGTTCTCCTGTTTCAGCGTCCGCAGCATCTTCAACTCCCCTCAGCGTGGTCTTTTAACCTCCTCATTCTCCTCGCTGTCTTTAAACTTCTTTATGGCCACCAGCTCATTGGTCTCCTGGAACACAGCATGTCAGAGTGTCACGCTGAGGGATCCTGTCATGGGGGGCTGAGGGAGGACGGCTCATAATAATGGCTGGAACGAAGCGAATGGAATTCCACCTATTACGCTCCAGCCATTACCATGAGCCCGTCCTCCCCAATGAAATGAAAGGCAATGAAAGGCATCAAACACATCCATGTTATTTGTCACATACGCTGAATACAACAGGTGGAGACCTGACAGTGAAACGCTGAATACAACAGGTGGAGACCTGACAGTGAAGCACTGAATACAACCTAACCAACAGGTGGAGACCTGACAGTGAAACGCTGACTTACAAGTCCTTAACCAACAGGTGGAGACCTGACAGTGAACGCTGACTTACAAGCCCTTAACCAACAGGTGAGACCTGACAGTGAATCATGACTGGCCCCTTAACCAACAGGTGGAGACCTGACAGTGAAACGCTGACTTACAAGCCCTTAACCAACAGGTGGAGACCTGACAGTGAATCGCTGATCACAAGCCGACTTAACCAAACAGGTGGAGACCTGACAGTGAATCGCTGACTACAAGCCCTTAACCAACAGGTGGAGACCTGACAGTGAATGCTGACCAAAGCCTCCCAACCACAGGTGGAGACCTGACAGTGAATCATGACTACAGCCCTTAACCAACAGGTGGAGACCTGACAGTGAAAACGCTGACTTACAAGCCTTAGCAAGTGAACCGCTGACTACAGCCCTCAACCAACAGGTGGAGACCTGACAGTGAAACGCAGACCTTACAAGCCCTTAACCAACAGGTGGAGACCTGACAGAAACGCTGAATACAACCCCAACCAACAGGTGGAGACCTGACTGGCTGAATACAACCCTTAACCAACAACAGGTGGAGATCTGACAGTGAATCGCTGACTTACAAGCCCTTAACCAACAGGTGGAGACCTGACAGTGAAACGCTGACTTACAAGCCCCTTAACCAACAGGTGGAGACCTGACAGTGAAACACTGAATACAAGCCCCTTAACCAGCAACAGGTGGAGACCTCAGTGAAACGCTGACTGACACAACTTACAAGTCCTTAACCAACAGGTGAAGACCTGACAGTGAAACGCTGACTACAACTCCCTTAACCAACAGGTGGAGACCTGACAGTGAAACGCTGACCCCTTAACCAACAGGTGGAGACCCTTGACTACAACCCCTTAACCAACAGGTGAAGACCCGAGTTCAAGAAATAGAGTGAAGACCTGACAGTGGCAACTATTGCCCTTAACTAAAATTCAAAAGTTGTCAAATATTTGCAAAATAAGCAAAAGTGTTTTTTTAAACGGTAGCAAACATTATGTACAAAATGAGTAACAAACAATGTGAAAAAGCGAACAAAATATCCCAGTTGGTTATGAGGTTGTAAAATGACAGCGTCCTCTGTGTGTGTTTGATGTGTTTTTATACCATTCCACTGATTCAACACCAGTCATTACCACGAGCCTGTCCTCCCCAATTAAGGTGCCACCAGCCTCCTGTGGCTCCCACTGATGGTGGGACACCAGTGACAGTAACCCTAAATACTGTGACGGACTACGTTCGAAATCCAGGTCTTCTTTGCGCCACAAGACAGTGTTTGTCCACTTGAGCTAAAGCCTAGGCCCTCGACAATAACTCTCAGGGCTAATGTAAACCTTCAGGTTTCAGGCAAGATTTTCGCATCAAGGGAGCAGCAGGCCACTAAAATCAGGGAAGGACCTGATTAGATGTATTTTTAAGGGGTGTCAAATTTGGGATCCTCAGATCTTTTTTTGAAAGCACTGACCCTCCACATATCCTGAAGTTACCCAGGTGGATCCTCCACATATCCTGAAGTTACCCAGGTGTGGACCCTCACATATCCTGAAGTTACCCAGGTGTGGATCCTCCACATATCCTGAAGTCACCCAGGTGGTCCCTCACATTATCTGAAGTTACCCAGGTGTGGACCCTCACATATCCTGAAGTTACCCAGGTGTGGTCCTCCACATATCCTGAGTTACCCAGGTGTGGACCCTCACATATCCTGAAGTTACCCAGGTGGGACCCTCCACATATCCTGAAGTTACCCAGGTGTGGATCCTCACATATCCTGAAGTTACCCAGGTGTGGACCTCACATATCCTGGAAGTTACCCAGGTGTGGACCCTCCACATATCCTGAAGTTACCCAGGTGTGGACCCTCACATATCCTGAAGTTACCCAGGTGTGGACCCTCCACATATCCTGAAGTTACCCAGGTGTAGATCCTCACATATCCTGGGGGGTACCCAGGTGTGGACCCTCACATATCCTGAAGTTACCCAGGTGTGGACCCTCCACATATCCTGAGTTACCCCAGGTGTGGACCCTCACATTCTGAAGTTACCCAGGTGTGGTCCCTCATATCCTGAAGTTACCCAGGTGTGGATCCTCCACATATCCTGAAGTTACCCAGGTGTGGACCCTCACATATCCTGGAAGTTACCAGGTGTGGACCCTCACATATCCTGAAGTTACCCAGGTGTGGACCCTCACATATCCTGAAGTTACCCAGGTGTGGACCCTCACATATCCTGAAGTTACCCAGGTGTGGATCCCACATATCCTGAAGTTACCCAGGTGTGGACCTCACATATCCTGAAGTTACCTAGGTGTGGATCCTCACATATCCACCAAGCTACCCAGGTGTGGTCCTCACATATCTGAAGTTACCTCCAGGTGTGGACCCTCACATATCCTGAAGTTACCCAGGTGTGGTCCTCTCACATATCCTGAAGTTACCCAGGTGTGGACCCTCACATCCTGAAGTTGCCCAGGTGTGGACCCTCCACATATCCTGGAGTTACCCAGGTGTGGATCCTCATATCCTGAAGTTACCCAGGTGTGGACCCTCACATATCCTGAAGTTACCCAGGTGTGGACCTCCACATATCCTGAAGTTACCCAGGGCAGGACCCTCCACATATCCTGAAGTTACCCAGGTGTGGACCCTCCATATCCTGAAGTTACCCAGGTGTAGATCCTCACATATCCTGAAGTTACCCAGGTGGGACCCTCACATATCCTGAAGTTACCCAGGTGTGGACCCTCCACATATCCTGAAGTTGCAGGTGTGGACCCCTCACATATTCTGAAGTTACCCAGGTGTGGTCCTCATATCCTGAAGTTACCCAGGTGTGGATCCTCCACATATCCTGAACCAGTTACCCTCACATATCCTGAGTTGCAGGTGGGACCCCACATATCCTGAAGTTACCCAGGTGTGGACCCTCACATATCACTGGAAGTTACCCAGGTGGACCCTCACATATCCTGAGTTACCCAGGTGTGGATCCTCCACATATCCTGAAGTTACCTAGGTGTGGACACATATCCTGAAGTTACCCAGGTGTGGTCCTCACATATCCCTGGAAGTTACCCAGGTGTGGTCCCTCCATATCCTGAAGTTACCTAGGTGTGGACCTCCAGCATATCCTGGAAGATTGCCCAGGTGTGGACCCTCACATATCCTGAAGTTACCCAGGTGTGGACCCTCACATATCCTGGAAGTTACCCAGGTGTGGTCCCTCACATATCTGAAGTTACCCAGGTGTGGTCCCTCACATATCCTGAAGTTACCCAGGTGAAGTTACCCAGGTGTGGTCCCTCACATATCCTGAAGTTACCCAGGTGTGGATCCTCACATATCCTGAAGTTACCTCCACATATCTGAAGTTACCAGGTGTGGTCCTCACATATCCTGAAGTTACCCAGGTGTGGATCCTCACATATCCTGAAGTTACCCAGGTGTGGACCCTCACATATCCTGAAGTTACCCAGGTGTGGATCCTCACATATCCTGAAGTTACCCAGGTGTGGACCCACATGTCTAGAAGTTGCCCAGGTGTGGACCCCTACATATCCTGAAGTTACCCAGGTGTGGATCCTCCACATCCTGAAGTTACCTAGTGTGGATCCACATGTCCTGAAGTTACAGGTGTGGATCCTCCACATATCCTGAGTTACCCAGGTGTGGACCCTCACATATCCTGGAAGTTACCCAGGTGTGACCCTCCACATATCCTGAAGTTACCCAGGTGTGATCCTCCACATATCCTGAAGTTGCCCAGGTGTGGACCCTCACATATCCTGAAGTTACCTAGGTAGGATCCTCCGCATATCCCCAGGTGTGGACCCTCACATATCCTGAGTTACCCAGGTGTGGACCCTCCACATATCCTGAAGTTACCCAGGTGTTGACCCTCACATATCCTGAAGTTACCCAGGTGTGGACCCCACATATCCTGAAGTGACCCAGGTGTGGACCCTCCACATATCCTGAAGTGCAGGTGTGGACCTCACATATCCTGGAAGTTACCCAGGTGTGGACCCTCATATCCTGAAGTTGCAGGTGTGGGACCCTCACATATCCTGAAGTTACCCAGGTGTGGACCCTCACATATCCTGAAGTTACCCAGGTGTGGACCTCCACATATCCTGAAGTTACCCAGGTGTGGACCCTCACATATCCTGAAGTTACCCAGGTGTGGATCCCTCCCTCACATATCCTGAAGTTACCCAGGTGTGGATCCTCCACATATCCTGATGACCCAGGTGTGGACCCTCACATATCCTGAAGTTACCCAGGTGTGGACCTCACATATCCTGAAGTTACCCAGGTGTGGACCCTCACATATCCTGAAGTTACCCAGGTGTGGACCCTCCACATATCCTGAAGTTACCCAGGTGTGGACCCTCCACATATCCTGAAGTTACCCAGGTGTGGACCCTCACATATCCTGAAGTTACCCAGGTGTGGATCCTCCACATATCCTGAAGTTACCCAGGTGTGGACCCTCACATATCCTGAAGTTACCCAGGTGTTGACCCTCACATATCCTGAAAGTTACCCAGGTGTGGAACCCTCCACATATCCTGAAGTTACCCAGGTGTGGACCCTCACATATCCCTGAAGTTACCTGTTGACCCTCCACATATCCTGAAGTTACCCAGGTGTGGACCCTCACATATCCTGAAGTTACCCAGGTGTGGTCCTCCACATATCCTGAAGTTACCCAGGTGTGGACCCTCACATATCCTGAAGTTACCTAGGTGTGGACCCTCACATATCCTGAAGTTACCCAGGTGTGGACCCTCACATATCCTGAAGTTACCCAGGTGTGGATCCTCCACATATCCTGAAGTTACCCAGGTGTGACCCTCACATATCCTGAAGTTACCCAGGTGTGGTCCCTCCACATATCCTGAAGTTACCCAGGTGTGGGACCTCACATATCCTGAAGTTACCCAGGTGTGGACCCTCACATATCCTGAAGTTACCCAGGTGTGGTCCTCCACATATCCTGAAGTTACCCAGGTGTGGACCCTCACATATCCTGAAGTGACCCAGGTGTGGTCCCTCACATATCCTGAAGTTACCCAGGTGTGGACCCTCACATATCCTGAAGTTACCCAGGTGTGGACCCTCCACATATCCTGAAGTTACCCAGGTGTGGTCCCTCACATATCCTGAAGTGACCCAGGTGTGGACCCTCACATATCCTGAAGTTACCCAGGTGTGGACCCTCACATATCCTGAAGTTACCCAGGTGTGGACCTCCACATATCCTGAAGTTACCCAGGTTGGTCCTCACATATCCTGAAGTTACCCAGGTGTGGACCCTCACATATCCTGAAGTTACCCAGGTGTGGTCCTCACATATCCTGAAGTTACCCAGGTGTGGACCCTCACATATCCTGAAGTTACCCAGGTGTGGACCCTCACGCCTATCCTGGGAAGTTACCCAGGTGTGGACTCCTCACATATCCTGGGAAGTTACCCAGGTGTGGACCCTCACATATCCTGAAGTTACCCAGGTGGGACCCTCACATATCCTGAAGTTACCCAGGTGTGACCCTCACATATCCTGAAGTTACCCAGGTGTGGACCCTCCACATATCCTGAAGTTACCCAGGTGTGGATCCTCACATATCCTGAAGTTACCCAGGTGTGACCTCACATATCCTGAAGTTACCCAGGTGTGGACCCTCACATATCCTGAAGTTACCCAGGTGTGGATCCTCACATATCCTGAAGTTACCCAGGTGTGGACCCTCACATATCCTGAAGTTACCCAGGTGTGATCCTCACATATCCTGAAGTTACCCAGGTGTGGATCCTCACATATCCTGAAGTTACCCAGGTGTGGACCTCACATATCCTGAAGTTACCCAGGTGTGGACCCTCCACATATCCTGAAGTTACCCAGGTGTGGTCCCTCCACATATCCTGAAGTTACCCAGGTGTGGACCCCACATATCCTGGAAGTTACCCAGGTGTGGTCCTCCACATATCCTGAAGTTACCCAGGTGGATCCTCACATATCCTGAAGTTACCCAGGTGGTGGTCCCTCACATATCCTGAAGTTACCCAGGTGTGGACCCTCCACATATCCTGAAGTTACCCAGGTGTGGACCCTCCACATATCCTGAAGTTACCCAGGTGTGGACCCTCCACATATCCTGAAGTTACCCAGGTGTGGTCCCTCCACATATCCTGAAGTTACCCAGGTGTGGATCCTCACATATCCTGAAGTTACCCAGGTGTGGACCCTCACATATCCTGAAGTTACCCAGGTGTGGACCCTCACATATCCTGAAGTTACCCAGGTGTGGACCCTCACATATCCTGAAGTTACCCAGGTGTGGACCCTCCACATATCCTGAAGTTACCCAGGTGTGGACCTCACATATCCTGAAGTTACCCAGGTGTGGACCCTCACATATCCTGAAGTTACCCAGGTGTGGACCCTCACATATCCTGAAGTTACCCAGGTGTGGACCCTCACATATCCTGAAGTTACCCAGGTGTGGACCCTCACATATCCTGAAGTTACCCAGGTGTGGACCCCCTCCACATATCCTGAAGTTACCCAGGTGTGGACCCTCACATATCCTGGGAAGTTACCCAGGTGTGGTCCTCACATATCCTGAAGTTACCCAGGTGTGGATCCTCACATATCCTGAAGTTACCCAGGTGTGGACCCTCACATATCCTGAAGTTACCCAGGTGTGGACCCTCACATATCCTGAAGTTACCCAGGTGTGGACCCTCACATATCCTGAAGTTGGCCTTACCCAGGTGTGGACCCTCACATATCCTGAAGTTACCCAGGTGTGGATCCTCACATATCCTGGAAGTTACCCAGGTGTGGACCTCACATATCCTGAAGTTACCCAGGTGTGGATCCTCACATATCCTGAAGTTACCCAGGTGTGGATCCTCACATATCCTGAAGTTACCCAGGTGTGGACCCTCACATATCCTGAAGTTACCCAGGTGTGGACCCTCACATATCCTGAAGTTACCCAGGTGTGGACCCTCACATATCCTGAAGTTACCCAGGTGTGGACCCTCACATATCCTGAAGTTACCCAGGTGTGGATCCTCACATATCCTGAAGTTACCCAGGTGTGGACCCTCACATATCCTGAAGTTACCCAGGTGTGGACCCTCACATATCCTGAAGTTGCCAGGTGTGGACCCACATATCCTGAAGTTACCCAGGTGTGGACCTCCACATATCCTGAAGTTACCCAGGTGTGGACCCTCACATATCCTGAAGTTACCCAGGTGTGGATCCTCCACATATCCTGAAGTTACCCAGGTGTGGACCTCACATATCCTGAAGTTACCCAGGTGTGGACCTCACATATCCTGAAGTTACCCAGGTGTGGACCTCACATATCCTGAAGTTACCCAGGTGTGGACCCTCACATATCCTGAAGTTACCCAGGTGGGATCCTCCACATATCCTGAAGTTACCCAGGTGTGGATCCTCCACATATCCTGAAGTTACCCAGGTGTGGTCCCTCACATATCCTGAAGTTACCCAGGTGTGGACCCTCCACATATCCTGAAGTGACCCAGGTGTGGATCCTCACATATCCTGAAGTTACCCAGGTGTGGACCCTCCACATATCCTGAAGTGACCCAGGTGTGGATCCTCACATATCCTGAAGTGACCCAGGTGTGGACCCTCCACATATCCTGAAGTGACCCAGGTGTGGATCCTCACATATCCTGAAGTTACCCAGGTGTGGACCCTCCACATATCCTGAAGTGACCCAGGTGTGGATCCTCCACATATCCTGAAGTTACCCAGGTGTGGACCTCCACATATCCTGAAGTTACCCAGGTGTGGATCCTCACATATCCTGAAGTTACCCAGGTGTGGACCCTCCACATATCCTGAAGTGACCCAGGTGTGGATCCTCACATATCCTGGGTGTGGACCCTCCACATATCCTGAAGTTACCCAGGTGTGGACCCTCCACATATCCTGAAGTTACCCAGGTGTGGTCCTCACATATCCTGAAGTTACCCAGGTGTGGACCCTCCACATATCCTGAAGTTACCCAGGTGTGGACCCTCACATATCCTGAAGTTACCCAGGTGTGGACCCCTCACATATCCTGAAGTTACCCAGGTGTGGACCCTCCACATATCCTGAAGTTACCCAGGTGTGGACCCTCACATATCCTGAAGTTACCCAGGTGTGGACCCTCACATATCCTGAAGTTACCCAGGTGTGGACCCTCCACATATCCTGAAGTTACCCAGGTGTGGATCCTCCACATATCCTGAAGTTACCCAGGTGTGGATCCTCCACATATCCTGAAGTTACCCAGGTGTGGATCCTCCACATATCCTGAAGTTACCCAGGTGTGGATCCTCCACATATCCTGAAGTTACCCAGGTGTGGATCCTCACATATCCTGAAGTTACCCAGGTGTGGACCCTCCACATATCCTGAAGTTACCCAGGTGTGGATCCTCCACATATCCTGAAGTTACCCAGGTGTGGATCCTCACATATCCTGAAGTTACCCAGGTGTGGACCCTCACATATCCTGAAGTTACCCAGGTGTGGTCCCTCACATATCCTGAAGTTACCCAGGTGTGGTCCTCACATATCCTGAAGTTACCCAGGTGTGGACCTCCACATATCCTGAAGTTACCCAGGTGTGGACCTCACATATCCTGAAGTTACCCAGGTGTGGACCCTCACATATCCTGAAGTTACCCAGGTGTGGACCCCTCACATATCCTGAAGTTACCCAGGTGTGGACCCTCCACATATCCTGAAGTTACCCAGGTGTGGATCCTCCACATATCCTGAAGTTACCCAGGTGTGGTCCCTCACATATCCTGAAGTTACCCAGGTGTGGACCCTCACATATCCTGAAGTTACCCAGGTGTGGACCCTCACATATCCTGAAGTTACCCAGGTGTGGATCCTCCACATATCCTGAAGTTACCCAGGTGTGGTCCCTCACATATCCTGAAGTTACCCAGGTGTGGACCCTCACATATCCTGAAGTTACCCAGGTGTGACCCTCACATATCCTGAAGTTACCCCAGGTGTGGACCCTCACATATCCTGAAGTTACCCAGGTGTGGACCCTCACATATCCTGAAGTTACCCAGGTGTGGACCCTCACATATCCTGAAGTTACCCAGGTGTGGTCCCTCACATATCCTGAAGTTACCCAGGTGTGGACCCTCACATATCCTGAAGTTACCCAGGTGTGGACTCTACCTCTCTCCCCCTCTCTCTCTCTGTCTCTCAATTCAATTCAATTCAAGGGGCTTTATTGGCATGGGAAACATGTGTTAACATTGCCAACGCAAGTAAGGTAAACAATAAAAATTAACAGTAGACATCACACATACAGAAGTTTCAAAACAATAAAGACATTGAAAATGTCATATTATATATATATATACAGTGTTTTTACAAGGTACAAATTTGAAAGGACACAAGATAAAATAA
>NW_027003477.1:78780-90927 GCF_036934945.1 Oncorhynchus masou masou
TCAATGCCTTCATAGGCTAATGAATATAAATACCAAGCTCAGATAAGACAGAGAACAGCCTCAGTTAATAATTCAAATCCATCTATAACTATAAATCAAGAGAGACATTTAGAGAGAAATTAATAAAAATTGTACAGTAAGCGAGTGTTTCCAATAAAATGTATGCAATGATGTTTTATAAGATGGGACATTTTAAAAAGGGAACCCAATGGCTTCTGGATACAGTTTATCTTACCACAGATACTATGGGTCTTCAGAGAGTCCTCCTCACTATTTTAGCCACAGTTGAATCTCTCCCCTGGTTAAGGTCTTAAATTACACCCTATTCCCTCATAGTGCACTACTTCTCACCAGAGCCCAAAATGGTTGACCCAATCTGGCTCTGGTCAAAAGTAGTGCACTAAACACGGAATAGGGTAGTCATTTTATAATATGTCCTTTGTGTGTTTATGGTATGTCCTCTGTTACCTATATTGAAGGGTAACAAGCCTGTTTGTCTGTCCCTCCGGTGCCCCAGACCTCTCCACTGCTGTTGTTCACGTGCTAACGGGCAGATGGTCAGTGAATCCGAGACGGTTTCTCTGTCAACGGAGACCATACTGAGAGGGGCCACAAGCTGGAACCTTGAAACCAGGGTGACTCTGTAAGGATTACAACACTTCTCTAACAGTCTGTCTGCAGAGAAATCCAAAACCATAGATATCCATATCAGAGATATCCAAGAGATATCCATACCAGACACAGCCATACCAGATATATCCATACTCAGGAAATATCCATACCAGAGACATCCATACCAGAAATATCCATACCAGAGATATCCATATCAGATATATCCAAGAGATATCCATACCAGAGATAGACATGCCAGAGAAATACATACCAGGATATCAAGAGATATCCAAATACCAGAAATATCCATACCAGAGATAGCCATACCCAGAGATATCCATACCAGAGACAGCCATACAGAGACAGCCATACCCAGAGATATCCATACCAGAGACAGCCATACCAGAGATATCCATACCAGAGATATCAAGAGATATCCACACCAGAGATATCCATACCAGAGATAGCCATACCAGAGACAGGCATACCAGAGACATCCATACCAGAGATATCCATACCAGAGACAGCCATACCAGAGACAGGCATACCAGAGATATCCATACCAGAGATATCCATACCCGAGACAGCCATACCAGAGATATCCATACCAGAGATATCCATACCAGAGATATCCATACCCGAGATATCCATACCCGAGATAGCCATACCAGAGTTTATCCATACCAGAGATATCCATACCAGAGACAGCCACACCAGAGACAGCCATACCAGAGGCAGCCATACCAGAGATATCCATACCAGAGACAGCCATACCAGAGATATCCATCCAGAGACAGCCATACCAGAGATATCCATACCAGACACAGCCATACCAGAGATATCCATATCAGAGATATCCATACCAGAGATATCCATATCAGAGATATCCATACCAGAGATATCCATACCAGAGACAGCCATACCAGAGAGGCATACCAGAGATATCCATACCAGAGATATCCATACCCGAGACAGCCATACCCGAGATATCCATACCAGAGACATCCATACCAGAGACATCCATACCAGAGATATCCATACCAGAGATATCCATACAAGAGATATCCATACCAGAGATATCCATACCCAGATAGCCATACCAGAGTTTATCCATACCAGAGACAGCCATACCAGAGATATCCATACCAGAGATATCCATACCAGAGACAGCCATACCAGAGATATCCATACCAGACACAGCCATACCAGAGATATCCATACCAGAGATATCCATACCAGAGATATCCATACCAGAGATATCCATCCCAGAGATATCCATACCAGAGATATCCATCCCAGAGATATCCATCCCAGAGACATCCATACCAGAGATATCCATCCCAGAGATATCCATCCCAGAGATATCCATACCATAGATATCCATCCCAGAGATATCCATCCCAGAGATATCCATCCCAGAGATATCCATACCAGAGACATCCATACCAGAGATATCCATACCAGAGATATCCATCCCAGAGATATCCATACCAGAGACATCCAACCTGATATCCATCCCAGAGATATCCATACCAGAGACATCCATAGCATACCAGTTTGTGCTGTTGGCTTTAAAGGGTAAAATACGCAGGCCTAACTTTCTGATATTGGCAGAATGAATGTCATGGATATCTTTATCCCTGGCTAGTCATTGATCACAGTACATAGTGTGAACATCAAGGACAAAGTAACAATAAGAAGAAGTATATACACACACACACACACACACACACACACACACACACACACACACACACACACACACACACACACACACACACACACACACACACACGCACACACACACACACACACACACACACACCGTGAGCCCAGCATCAAAGTGTTTTACACCTCCTCTACCTGTAGAAATAATTAACCTACACAACCTACATCGATTCAGTAGGAAATGAGCAAGAGCCAGCCAAGGTCTAAATAGCACAGACCAGGGTGTTATTGTTTTTACAAATGAGAGATCAGTTTAAATGCTGGGCAAATAAAACATGGCCGCTGCTGGACGTCTAGTGGGGAGTGGGCAGGAGCAGGACACCATGCAACCAACCAACGGACACTGTCGGATGGAACCAATGGAATAGTCCCAAAGTGCAAACTCCAAGGTACACACCTCAAATACTTTCAAAATACTAGTACACTCAATACGATTACACTCAATACTAGTACACGCAATACAAGTACACTCAATATGAGTACACGCAATACTAGTACACTCAATACTAGTACACTCAATACTAGTACACTCAATGTGAGTACACATAATACGATTACACTCAATACTAGTACACTCAATACTAGTACCCTCAATGTGAGTACACACAATACTAGTACACTCAATACAATTACACTCAATACTAGTACACTCAATACTAGTACACTCAATACTAGTACACTCAATGTGAGTACACATACTAGTACGATTACACTCAATACTAGTACACTCAATACTAGTACACTCAATATGAGTACACTCAATAAGATTACACTCAATACGATTACACTGGTACACTCAACCACACCCTTCATTCACAGAGTGGGTTTTTTACCCCACTACTCTGAGGAGATATCCTGCTCTGTGGAGATATCCTGCTCTGAGGAGATATCCTGCACTGTGGAGATATCCTCCTCTGAGGAGATATCCTGCACTGAGGAGATATCCTGCACTGAGGAGATATCCTGCTCTGAGGAGATATCCTGCTCCGAGGAGATATCCTGCACTGAGGAGATATCCTGCACTGAGGAGATATCCTGCTCTGAGGAGATATCCTGCACTGAGGAGATATCCTGCACTGAGGAGATATCCTGCACTGAGGAGATATCCTGCACTGAGGAGATATCCTCCACTGAGGAGATATCCGGCTCTGAGGAGATATCCTGCACTGTGGAGATATCCGGCTCTGAGGAGATATCCTGCACTGAGGAGATATCCTGCTCTGAGGAGATATCCTGCTCTGAGGAGATATCCTGCACTGAGGAGATATCCTGCTCTGAGGAGATATCCTACTCTGAGGAGATATCCTGCACTGAGGAGATATCCTGCACGTGGAGATATCCTGCTCTGAGGAGATATCCTGCACGTGGAGATATCCTGCACTGAGGAGATATCCTCCTCTGAGGAGATATCCTGCACTGAGGAGATATCCTCCTCTGAGGAGATATCCTGCACTGAGGAGATATCCTGCACGTGGAGATATCCTCCTCTGAGGAGATATCCTGCACTGAGGAGATATCCTACACTGAGGAGATATCCTACACTGAGGAGATATCCTACACTGAGGAGATATCCTGCTCTGAGGAGATATCCTGCTCTGAGGAGATATCCTACTCTGAGGAGATATCCTGCACTGAGGAGATATCCTGCTCTGAGGAGATATCCTACTCTGAGGAGATATCCTGCACTGAGGAGATATCCTGCTCTGAGGAGATATCCTACTCTGAGGAGATATCCTGCACTGAGGAGATATCCTGCAATGAGGAGATATCCTGCACTGAGGAGATATCCTCCTCTGAGGAGATATCCTGCACTGAGGAGATATCCTGCACTGTGGAGATATCCTGCACTGAGGAGATATCCTGCTCTGAGGAGATATCCTACTCTGAGGAGATATCCTGCACTGAGGAGATATCCTGCTCTGAGGAGATATCCTGCACTGAGGAGATATCCTGCACTGAGGAGATATCCTACTCTGAGGAGATATCCTGCACTGAGGAGATATCCTGCTCTGAGGAGATATCCTACTCTGAGGAGATATCCTGCACTGAGGAGATATCCTGCAATGAGGAGATATCCTGCTCTGAGGAGATATCCTGCACTGAGGAGATATCCTGCACTGAGGAGATATCCTGCTCTGAGGAGATATCCTGCTCTGAGGAGATATCCTGCACTGAGGAGATATCCTGCTCTGAGGAGATATCCTGCACTGAGGAGATATCCTGCTCTGAGGAGATATCCTGCACTGAGGAGATATCCTGCACTGAGGAGATATCCCGTCTTTCAGGCTGCTCTGTGATGATAAGCCTCCTCTCAACATTGGTGTCCCAAATGGCACCCTATTCACTACATAGTGCACTACTTTAGACTAGAGCCCTATGGGTGCTGGTCCAAAGTAGTACACTAAATAGGGAATAGGGTGCCATTTGGAACATAGCATAGTGAGTGGGTTTTCCACACGACTCAAGGAACTAGCCAGGCTTTCCTCCATTCCTCATCCATCCTCCATTCCTCATCCATCAATCTTTCCTCATCCATCCTCCATTCCTCATCCATCCTTTTTTCTTATCCATCCATCCTGGTCTCTGATGATGGTGCTCCTCTCATGGTGACCCATTTAAAACCCTGCTGCTGCTCTCCTCTCTCTCCCTCTTTCATTTCTCTCTCCCCTTTCATTTCTCTTTCTTTCTTTCCTTTCTCTCGCTCTCTCTCCCTCTCTCTCCTCTCTCTCCTTTCTCTCCTCTTTTTCTCTCTCCCTCTCCTCCCTCTCTCTCTCTCTTTTCAATTTCTTTCTTTCTCTCTCTCCCTTTCTCTCCCTCTGCCCCCACTCTCTCTTCCTTCCCTGTCCTGGTTTCAGCTGATAGAGGGTATAAATAACAGCACTCTTCCACAGAGGCTAAAAGGCTTTTATTTCTGTGGTCTAGCCGTGTGAAAATAACACAGTACAATGAGTGATGATGACTTGATGAGTTCTAGATCACTTCTGTCATGGATAGTCAGATGGATATGTTAGTAGGAACTGAGCACTGTCTGCTAGGAAGTCACTAAGCAGCACTAACTCCTTCTCCTTGTGTGTGCCAGGTCCCAAACAGACTAGAGAAACATCAATTGTGACAATCACGATATAGTCATATAACTGTGGCATGGCCATCTAGTGAGAACCCTGTCATGGCTATTGGTCATAGGTTACTACAGACAGACACTGCCAGATAGGAAGGCTTTACTGATTAGGTTACTACAGACAGACACTGCCAGATAGGAAGGCTTTACTGATTAGGTTACTACAGACAGACACTGCCAGATAGGAAGGCTTTACTGATTAGGTTACTACAGACAGACACTGCCAGATAGGAAGGCTTTACTGATTAGGTTACTACAGACAGACACTGCCAGATAGGGGCTTTACTGATCTGCACTGAATGGTTAAATACTTTACTGATCTGCACTGAATGGATACATACTTTACTGATCTGCACTGAATGGATAAATACTTTACTGATCTGCACTGAAGGGATACATACTTTACTGATCTGCACTGAATGGTTAAATACTTTACTGGATAATGGATAAATTTACTGATCTGCACTGAAGGATACATACTTTACTGATCTGCACTGAATGGATAAATACTTTACTGATCTGCACTGAAGGGATAAATACTTTACTGATCTGCACTGAAGGGATAAATACTTTACTGATCTGCACTGAATACTTTTACTGATCTGACTAAATACTACTTACTGATCTGCACTGAAGGGATAAATACTTTACTGATCTGCACTGAAGGGATACATACTTTACTGATCTGCACTGAAGGGGTAAATACTTTACTGATCTGCACTGAAGGGATACATACTTTACTGATCTGCACTGAATGGATACATACTTTACTGATCTGCACTGAAGGGATACATACTTACTGATCTGCACTGAAGGGGCATAAATACTTTACTGATCTGCACTGAATGGTTAAATACTTTACTGATCTGCACTGAAGGGATACATACTTTACTGATCTGCACTGAAGGGATACATACTTTACTGATCTGCACTGAATGGATAAATACTTTACTGATCTGCACTGAAGGGATACATACTTTACTGATCTGCACTGAATGGTTAAATACTTTACTGATCTGCACTGAATGGATAAATACTTTACTGATCTGCACTGAAGGGATACATACTTTACTGATCTGCACTGAATGGATAAATACTTTACTGATCTGCACTGAAGGAAATACTTTGCCGATCTGTACTGAATGGATAAATACTGATCTGCACACTGGAGGGTTAAATACTTTACTGATCTGCACTGGAGGGATAAATACTTTACTGATCTGCACTGAATGGATAAATACTTTACTGATCTGTACTGAAGGGGGAAATACTTTACTGATCTGCACTGAAGGGATAAATACTTTACTGATCTGCACTGGAGGATAAATACTTTACTGATCTGCACTGATGGGATACATACTTACTGATCTGCACTGAATGGTTAAAACTACTGATCTGCACTGAAGGGATACATACTTTACTGATCTGCACTGAAGTGATAAATACTTTACTGATCTGCACTGAATGGGGAAATGCTTTACTGATCTGCACTGAAGGGATACATACTTTACTGATCTGCACTGAATGGGGAAATGCTTTACTGATCTGCACTGAAGGGATACATACTTTACTGATCTGCACTGAATGGTTAAATACTTTACTGATCTGTACTGAAGGGATACATACTTTACTGATCTTGACTGAAGTGATAAATACTTTACTGATCTGCACTGAATGGGGAAATGCTTTACTGATCTGCACTGAAGGGATACATACTTTACTGATCTGCACTGAATGGGGAAATGCTTTACTGATCTGTACTGAAGGGATAAAATACTTTACTGATCTGCACTGAAGGGATAAATGCTGCACTGTCTGCACTGGAGGATAAATACTTACTGATCTGCACTGAAGGTGGAAATACTTTTACTGATCTGCACTGAAGGGATAAATACTTTACTGATCTGCACTGATGGGATACATACTTTACTTCTGCACTGAATGGTTAAATACTTTACTGATCTGCACTGAAGGGTACATACTTTACTGATCTGCACTGAAGGATACATACTTTACTGATCTGCACTGGATGGATAAATACTTTACTGATCTGCACTGATGGGGTACATACTTTACTGATCTGCACTGAATGGTTAAATACTTTACTGATCTGCACTGAAGGGATACCATACTTTACTGATCTGCACTGAATGGTTAAATACTTTACTGATCTGTACTGAAGGGATACATACTTTACTGATCTGCACTGAAGGGATAAATACTTTACTGATCTGTACTGAATGGATGACATGCTTACTGATCTGCACTGAAGGGATACATACTTTACTGATCTGCACTGAAGGATAAATACTTTACTGATCTGCACTGATAAATACTTTTTACTGATCTGCACTGAAGGGGGAAATGCTTTACTGATCTGCACTGAAGGAAATGCTTTACTGATCTGCACTGGAGGGATAAATACTTTGATCTGCACTGAAGGGGGAAATACTTTACTGATCTGCACTGAATGGATAAATACTTTACTGATCTGCACCGGAGGTAAAGAAGTCAAAGACAATCAGTCCTTTACAGTGACAGTGAACACATCTTATGACCAGACCAGACAGTCTTGGTTCAAGTCCACTAACATCTATACTGTTATACTGTACTATGTACAGGACATTACAGAGACAGGAGAGAGAGAGATCCACTCACTTAGCTAAAGTACAAGCAAGTGGCTCTGAGAAAAGACAGTAAAACAATATCAGACATTGCTATCTCAATCTGCATGAGATCACAATGTCCCATTCTTCATTCATAACCCACAAAGTATGGTACTACTGTAACGCAGCTGAAGAATCCAACACTGGACTATTCAAAGCCTACTACTCTGAGACAATGGCAACTTCATGTCAGTGGAAGGTATGTGTCTCGACAGTGCCTTTGTCTTCTAGAGAAAGGAGCATCACGCCATGTGAAATATACAGTACCAGTCAAAAGTTTGGACAAATTTTCTTTATTTTTACTATTTTCTACATTGTAGAATAATAGTGAAGACATCAAAACTATGAAATATGGAATCATGTAGTAACCAAAAAAGTGTTAAAAAAAATCTAAATATATTTTGTATTTGAGATTCTTCAAAGTAGCCACCTTTTGCCTTGATGACAGCTTTGCACACTCTTGGCATTCTCTCAACCAGCTAGAAGAGATTGTACCTGGTTAAAAGTTATTTCCTTCTTAATGTGTTTGAGCAAATCAGTTGTGTTGTGACAGCACTATTTGATAGCCCTATTTAGTAAAAGTCAAGTCCATATTATGGCAAGAACAGCTCAAATAAGCAAAGAGAAATGACAGTCCATCATTTTATTTATCTAAATAGGCAAGTCAGTTAAGAACAAATTCTTATTTACAATGACGGCTAGTTCAGGAGAAAAAAACAGATTTGTACCTTGTCAGCTCGGGGATTCGATCTAGCAACCTTTCGGTTACTTGCCAAGTACCACTAGGCTACCTGCCGGCCCAGTCATTACTATCATTACATTAAGACAAGAAGATCAGTCAATAAGGAACATTTCAATAACTTTTAAAGTTTCTTCAAGTGCAGTCGCAAAACCCATCAAGAGCTATGATGAAATTGGCTCACATGAGGATCACCACAGGAAAGGAAGACCAGAGTTACTTCTGCTGCAGAGGACAAGTTCATTAGAGTTAACTGCACCTCAGATTGCAGCCCAAATAAATGCTTCACAGAGTTCAAGTAACAGACACATATCAACATCAACTGTTTAGAGAACGTGAATCAGGCCTTGAAGGTCAAATTGCTGCAAAGAAACCACTACTAAAGGACACCAATAATAAGAAAGAGACTTGCTTAGACCAAAAACATGAACAATGGACATTAGACCGGTGGAAATCTGTCCTTTGGTCTGATGAGTCTAAATTTGAGATTTTGGGTTCCAACCGCTGTGTCTTTATGGGACGCAGAGTAGTTGAACGGATGATCTCAGCATGTTTTTGCTAATGACACTGTCAGTGATTTATTTATAATTCAGGTACACTTAACCAGCATGGCTACCACAGCATTCTGCAGCCGATCGCCATCCACTCTAGTGCGCTTAGTGGGATTATGATTTGTATTTCAACAGCACAAAGACCCAAAACACACTCCAGGCTGTGTAAAGGTCTATTTGTTAAGGAGGTGATGGTGTGCTGCATCAGATGACCTGGCCTCCACAATCACCCACCCTCCCAACCCAAATGAGATGGTTTGGGATGAGTTGGACTGCAAGTGAAGGAAAAGCAGCCAGCAAGTGCTCCAGCATATGTAGAACTCCAAATGCCAAGAGTGTGCAAAGCTGTCATCATGGCAAGGAATGGCTACTTTGAAGAATATCAAATATAAAATATATTTGATTTTTAACACTTTTGGTTACTACATGATTCCATGTGTTATTTCATAGTTTGATGTCTTCACTATTATTCTACAATGTAGAAAATAGTAAAAATAAAGAAAAACCATTGAATGAGTAGGTGTGTCCAAACTTTTTACTGGTACTGCATGTGAAGTATAGATAGTTTTTACATTTGAGGAAATATCAGGAGTGAGTTTCGCAAAGCATTCATATCTAATGTGGTACATTACTTCTCTAAGTATTTATTGAGGACCATGTTCATGCTTCTAAGATACGATGGAGCACAAGAAGCCCATTGTTACAAGTACTGACACTGGCCTACCTACTGAATACTGCGTTCTTTGTATGCCGATGAAATATTAACGTTGTTTTGGGAATAAGCCACAGGGAGTCCTTCCAGAATGAGGTTATATCAGTATAAACATTTAATGAGGCAGTATGGCTTTCTTTAATGCCAGGCACAGTGTCAGCCAATCACAAGATCAGATTCTGTGGGCTGATTAGGTTGACATCCCTTCTTCACTATTCAATCTTTCCTTGGAACATTTCCTTCTAATCCGATTGTGAAGATTTGAAATGAAGATGGGCTCGGATCTCAAGTCAGACTACTGCCTATAGATTCCATAACAGTTCTGTCAGATAAATGTTACACAGGTTAGAGCCACAAACAGATGTAAGTTAACACTCTTCTAGGGATGGACATGTGACATTTTTTTTACTGTTTGAGTACTCGCAGGATTTATTTTTGAAACTCAAGTTTTTAGAACACAAGGCACGCACTGGAAAAAATGTGTATTTATCTATATCCCAACAGTACGCAACAATGTCCAATTTATCACAACCATTACAGATAACTCATTCTAATTGATAAATCACCCCAAATATATTCAGTCAATAAAAAAGCAAGTACCAATTTATTAAAACCGTTATATCAACTGGTTATATGATATCCTGGAACACAATCTGTACTATCAACTGGTTATATTATATCCTGGAACACAATCTGCAATATCAACTGGTTATATTATATCCTGGAACACAATCTGCAATATCAACTGGTTATATTATATCATGGACAATCTGCAATATCAACTGGTTATATTATATCCTGGAACACAATCTGTACTATCAACTGTTTATATTATATCATGGAACACAATCTGTACTATCACATATTATATCTGCAACTAATATCAACTGGTTATATTATATCATCATGGAACACAATCTAATATCAACTGGTTATATTATATCATGGAACACACTAATATCAACTGGTTATATTATATCATGGAACACACTCTGCAATATCAACTGGTTATATTATATCATGGAACACAATCTGTACTATCAACTATTTATATTATATCATAGAACACACTCTGCAATATCAACTGGTTATATTATATCATGGAACACACTAATATCAACTGGTTATATTATATCATGGAACACACTCTGCAATATCAACTGGTTATATTATATCCTGGAACACAATCTGTACTATCAACTGGTTATATTGTATCATGGAACACAATCTGCAATATCAACTGGTTATATTATATCATGGAACACAATCTGTACTATCAACTGGTTATATTATATCATGGAACACAATCTGCAATATCAACTGGTTATATTATATCATGGAACACAATCTGCAATATCAACTGGTTATATTATATCATGGAACACACTCTGTACTATCAACTGGTTATATTATATCATGGAACACAATCTGCAATATCAACTGCTTATATTATATCATGGAACACACTCTGTACTATCAACTGGTTATATTATATCATGGAACACAATCTGTACTATCAACTGGTTATATTATATCATGGAACACACTCTGTACTATCAACTGGTTATATTATATCATGGAACACAATCTGTACTATCAACTGGTTATATTATATCATGGAACACAATCTGTACTATCAACTGGTTATATTATATCATGGAACACACTCTGTACTATCAACTGGTTATATTATATCATGGAACACACTCTGCAATATCAACTGGTTATATTATATCATGGAACACACTCTGTACTATCAACTGGTTATATTATATCATGGAACACACTCTGTACTATCAACTGGTTATATTATATCATGGAACACACTCTGCAATATCAACTGGTTATATTATATCATGGAACACAATCTGTACTATCAACTGGTTATATTATATCATGGAACACACTAATATCAACTGGTTATATTATATCATGGAACACAATCTGTACTATCAACTGGTTATATTATATCATGGAACACACTAATATCAACTGGTTATATTATATCATGGAACACACTC
>NW_027003477.1:91427-108927 GCF_036934945.1 Oncorhynchus masou masou
ACAGAAACATGTAGTGTATTGATGTGGTCCTGGGCTGGGCAGAGCAACAGAAACATGTAGTGTATGTCCTGGGCAGAGCAACAGAAACATGTAGTGTATTGATAGTTGTCCTGGGCAGGGCAGAGCAACAGAAACATGTAGTGTATTGATTGATGTGGTCCTGGGCAGGGCAGAACAACAGAAACATGTAGTGTATTGATGTTGTGTGGACAACAGAAACTGGTATTGAGGTCCTGGGCAGAGCAACAGAAACATGTAGTGTATTGATGTTGTCCTGGGCAGGGCAGAGCAACAGAAACATGTAGTGTATTGATGTGGTCCTGGGCAGGGCAGAACAACAGAAACATGTAGTGTATTGATAGTTGTCCTGGGCAGGGCAGAGCAACAGAAACATGTAGTGTATTGATGTGGTCCTGGGCAGGGCAGAGCAACAGAAACATGTAGTGTATTGATGTGGTCCTGGGCAGGGCAGAGCAACAGAAACATGTAGTGTATTGATGTGGTCCTGGGCAGGGCAGAGCAACAGAAACATGTAGTGTATTGATGTGGACCTGGGCAGGGCAGAGCAACAGAAACATGTAGTGTATTGATGTGGTATTGATGTGGACCTGGGCAGGGCAGCAGAGCAACAGAAACATGTAGTGTATTGATATTGATGTGGACCTGGGCAGGGCAGAGCAACAGAAACATGTAGTGTATTGATAGTTGACCTGGGCAGGGCAGAACAACAGAAACATGTAGTGTATTGATAGTTGACCTGGGCAGGGCAGAACAACAGAAACATGTAGTGTATTGATGTGGTCCTGGGCAGGGCAGAACAACAGAAACATGTAGTGTATTGATAGTTGTCCTGGGCAGGGCAGAGCAACAGAAACATGTAGTGTATTGATGTGGACCTGGGCAGTGTATTGATAGTTGAGCAACAGAAACATGTAGTGTGGGCAGGGCAGAGCAACAGAAACATAGTGTATTGATGTGGACCTGGGCAGGGCAGAACAACAGAAACATTTAGTGTATTTTGCTCTTATCCAGAGCGTGGAACGTGTAGTGTATTGATGTGGTCCTGGGCAGGGCAGAGCAACAGAAACATGTAGTGTATTGATGTGGACCTGGGCAGGGCAAGCCAAGGTCAATCAGTAGCAGTGTTGGTAACGTGAATCTTTAACTGTTGACATCATCAACTCCGCATCATATTGATTAATGAGGCTCCAGCCAAACCTGTATTGATCATCTCTTCGTTGGTCAGTTGATCAGGCCTGGGGGGAAACTATTTGGAGCAGGGGGAAAAGTTAATAGGGTATGTCCCAAATGGCACTCTATTCTGTATATAGTGCACTACTTTTGACCAGGGCTCATAGAGATCTGGTCTGAAGTAGTGTGCCAAATAGAGAATAGGGTGCCATTTTAGAAGCTAGCAATAGTTTTAGAAGACAGACACCTCCATTCACAGGTTGGGAAATGATTTACTAATTGAATTAATTGAACTATTCAAGTCAGAATCATAATAAAACATAATAATAATATATGGACTAATTTGCAAATGAGGCTAAATCATTTTTATGAAAAGTTCACTAAAGTTTCTCTGCAATATACAGGCCATGTCCCAGAAAATGTTTTCCAGTCCAAGTTACCTCTTATCTCAATTATTGCCATTTTATGCTGATGTTCCCCAATAGCCTCTCAGAAATCCTGTTATGGAGTGTATTTGATTTGTATTTTTAGCCTGAAACCTTTTTTAGTAGAAAGGGGTTTCCTGAATACTGATGAATATTTAATTTCTCTGCTCACTGTAATATGGTCTGAGTCTGAAATGGGACCCTATTCCCTACATAGTGTCCTACTTTTGACCAGACCCTATGCAGGACCTGGTCAAATGTAGTGCACTATATAGGGAATAGGGTCCCATTTTGGATGCAACCTTGGTCAAAGACATCATGCAGAACAGCACCTTCCTCAATAGCTGAATCTTTTAGAACATGTTTCAGATGAAACCGAACAGAATCACCTCAGTAGCTGAATCTTTTAGTACATGTTTCAGTTTCAGAATTTAATTAATTGACCATTTGTCAAAAGAATGTTTGGTCTCTTGATTGACAGGCTGACCAACCAATCACCCACAGCCCTCCACTTCGGCTGCCTGGTGGTTGAGATTGTCTTGATGAAAGGTTATTTTACTTTGTTCAAGTTTGTTTACCATTCTCTCATTCTTCCTTTGGATGGAGAAACAGAGAGATGGAGGGTTGGCTCTCCTCTCTTCCCTGTGATTGTGTCATCTACATGTGTTGTTCCTGGCTGGTCTATTTTGAGACAGCAGAGAGAGACTGCATCTTTTCATTTGTCTTTTCTCTCCCAGACGCGTTTCTGTTTGCACAGATTGGGCACAGCTGTGGACACTTGTGCTTGTGCTCCAGCTCCCCCAAACCAAACTCAACTGTGGGCTTTCGAGCTCACAACTCATAGCAAACAGTTTCTTTCTTGTGTGGGGGCTGAAAATCAGAGTTGTAGAGTTGAACTAGCCAATGTTTCACTTCACCATCCATTCTGAGGAAGACTGGGGCGGCAGGTAGCCGAGTGGTTAGAGCGTCGGGCCAGGAACCGTAAAGGTTGCTAGATTGATTCCCTGAGCTGACAAGGTAAAAATCCTGTTGTTCTGCTCCTGAACAAGGCAGTTAACCTGCTGTCATTGAAAGTAAGAATTTGTTCTAAACTGACTTGCCTAGTTAAATAAAAAATCAGTTTGGAGTGACTGCAGACACAACATGACTAATGTTATGCTTCGCTTGCAAGTCACACGTTCTGAACAACAGCTAACTTTTTAATAGTTGCACTTCTGATCTTTGTGAGGGGGTGTGGTTACTTTCTGTCCTTATGAAGAGAACGGTAGGGGGTGTGGTTACTGGCTATCCTTATGAAGAGAACTGTAGGGGGTGTGGTTACTAGCTATCCTTATGAAGAGAACTGTAGGGGGTGTGGTTACTTGCTGTCCTTATGAAGAGAACTGTAGGAGGTGGAGTTACTGGCTAGTGTCCTTATGAAGAGAACTGTAGGAGGTGGAGTTACTGGCTAGTGTCCTTATGAAGAGAACTGTAGGAGGTGGAGGTTAGTGGCTAGTGTCCTTATGAAGAGAACTGTAGGAGGTGGAGTTAGTGGCTAGTGTCCTTATGAAGAGAACTGTAGGAGGTGGAGGTTAGTGGCTAGTGTCCTTATGAAGAGAACTGTAGGAGGTGGAGTTACTGGCTAGTGTCCTTATGAAGAGAACTGTAGGAGGTGGAGGCTAGTGGCTAGTGTCCTTATGAAGAGAACTGTAGGAGGTGGAGTTACTGGCTAGTGTCCTTATGAAGAGAACTGTAGGAGGTGGAGTTACTGGCTAGTGTCCTTATGAAGAGAACTGTAGGAGGTGGAGTTACTGGCTAGTGTCCTTATGAAGAGAACTGTAGGAGGTGGAGGCTAGTGGCTAGTGTCCTTATGAAGAGAACTGTAGGAGATGGAGTTAGTGGCTAGTGTCCTTATGAAGAGAATTGTAGGAGGTGGAGTTAGTGGTTAGTGTCCTTATGAAGAGAACTGTAGGAGGTGGAGGCTAGTGGCTAGTGTCCTTATGAAGAGAACTGTAGGAGGTGGAGTTAGTGGTTAGTGTCACAACTCCACTATAGGAGGTGGAGTACTAGGGATGGACAGTGTCCTTGATGAAGAGAACTCCATCTATGGAGTTACTAGTGGATGGACAGAGAACTGTAGGAGGTGGTCTAGTCACAGTGTCCATTATAAAGAGAACTGTAGGAGATGGAGGCTAGTGGCTAGTGTCCTTATGAAGAGAACTGTAGGAGGTGGACAACTCCATGGCTAGTGTCCTTATGAAGAGAATGGAGGTGGAGTTACTGGCTAGTGTCCTTATGAAGAGAACTCTAGGAGGTGGAGTTACTAGTGGAAGAGAACAGGAGTACTGTGGCTAGTGTCCTTATGAACTCCATCTAGGAGGTGGAGTTACTGGGATGTCCTTATGAAGAGAACTGTAGGAGGTGTGGTTCACAACTCCTTATAAAGAGAACTGTAGGGATGGAGGAGTACTGTGTCCTTATGAAGAGAACTCCAGGAGGTGGGTTACTAGGGATGTCCAGAAGAGAACTGAGGAGTGGAGTTACAACTAGTGTCCATGAAGAGAACTGTAGGAGGTGGACTAGTGGATGGCCATGAAGAGAACTGTAGGAGGTGTCACAACTCCATCTAGTGTCCTTACTGAAGAGAACTGTAGGAGGTGGATTACTGGCTGTCGTCACAACTCCATCTATTGTGTTTGGACAGGAGTACTGAAGAGAACTCCAGGAGGTGTGGTTACTAGGGATGGACAAGAGAACTGTAGGAGGTGGAGTTACTCCATCTAGTGTCCTTATAAAGAGAATGTAGGAGGTGGAGTACTGGCTAGTGTCCTTATGAAGAGAACTCCATGGAGTTTGGCTAGTGTCCTTAGGGAAGAGAACTGTAGGAGGTGGAGGCTAGTGGCTAGTGTCCAACTGAAGAGATCTGAAGGAGGTTGGTTACTAGATGTCCTTATGAAGAGAACTGTAGGAGATGGAGTTACTCCATCTTATTGAGTTACTAGGTGGAGTTACTGGCTAGTGTCCATCTATGAAGAGAACTGTAGGAGGTACTGAGTTACTGGCTAGTGTCCATTATGAAGTTAACTGTAGGAGGTGGAGTTACTGGCTAGTGTCCTTATGAAGAGAATCTAGGATGTGGTTACTGGGATGTCCTTATGAAGAGAACTGTAGGTTACTAGGGATGGACAGGAGTGGAGGCTAGTGGCTAGTGTCCTTATGAAGAGAACTAGGAGGTGGAGGCTAGTACTAGTGTCCTTATGAAGAGAACTGTAGGATGGTGGAGTACTGGCTAGTGTCCTTAAAGAGAACTTTAGGAGGTGGAGGTTACTGGCTATGTCCTTATGAAGAGAACTGTAGGAGGTGGAGTTACTGGCTAGTGTCCTTACTGAAGAGAACTGTAGGAGGTGGAGTTATTGCTAGTGTCCTTATGAAGAGAACTGTAGGAGGTGGAGTTACTGGCAAGTGTCCATGAAGAGAACTGTAGGAGGTGGAGTTACTGGCTAGTGTCCTTATGAAGAGAACTGTAGGAGGTGGAGGCTAGTGGCTAGTGTCCTTATGAAGAGAACTGTAGGAGGTGGAGTTACTGGCTAGTGTCCTTACAGAAGAGAACTGTAGGAGGTGGAGGCTAGTGGCTAGTGTCCTTATGAAGAGAACTGTAGGAGGTGTGGTTACTGGCTAGTGTCCTTATGAAGAGAACTGTAGGAGGTGGAGTTACTGGCTAGTGTCCTTATGAAGAGAACTGTAGGAGGTGTGGTTACTGGCTAGTGTCCTTATGAAGAGAACTGTAGGAGGTGAAGTTACTGGCTAGTGTCCTTATGAAGAGAACTGTAGGATCAGGGAGGTTATGGTTAGTGTCCTTAGGTGGGGAGAATGTAGGAGGTGGCAACGATGGCTAGTGTCCTTATGAAGAGAATTGTAGGAGGTGGAGTTAGTGGTTAGTGTCCTTATGAAGAGAACTGATAGGAGGTGGAGGCTAGTGGCTAGTGTCCTTATTAGGGATGGACAGGAGTACTGAAATATGTGTCACAACTCCATCTATCAGTTTTGGAATGGACAGGAGTACTATTTTCCGTTTACAACTCCATCTATCTAGGTTACTAGGGATGGACACCCCTAAACATGAACGTTCGTCACAACTCCATCTATTAGTTTTATAGGGATGGACAGGAGTACTGATTTTCGTCACAACTCCATCTATCGGTTACTAGGGATGGACAGGAGTACTGATGTTGTCGCCCACAACTCCATCTATCGGTTACTAGGGAACAGGAGCTACTGAACAAGTTCTCATTTGCAACTCCATCTATCGGTTACTAGGGATGGACAGTGTGAACAGACAAACAGAGTTAACTCCATCTATTGGTTACTAGGATGGACAGGAATACTGAACGGTCGTCACAACTCCATCTATTGGTTACTAGGGATGGACATGAGTACTGAACGGTCGTCACAACTCCATCTATTGGTTACTAGGGATGGAGTGAGTAAATGATCAGATGGTCACAACTCCATCTATCGGTTATTAGGGATGGCCATGAGTACTGAACAGTCACAACTCCATAAATCGGTTAAAAAGGGATGGCCATGAGTACTGAACGGGTCACAACTCCATCTATTGGTTACTAGGGATGGCCAGCTGAACGGTTAGCTGCTCACAACTCCATCTATTGAATTACTAGGGATGGACAGGAGTACTGAACGGAATTGTTCAATCCATCTATTTTACTAGGGATGGCCATGAGTACTGGCTGAATCAAAACTAAATCTTTAACCAGATATATATTTTGTTTTCAAATACTGTAAATAAATGTGGAATTGGTTTGTGACTGCCTGAACAGGCAAAACATTGTTATTTTGATTGAAAATTCATTGTTGTCCTGAAGACAACGTTAATTTGCTTTGACTCAAGTGTTCCATTGTACTTGTGTATTTGCGCGGCATAACAGATAAGAAACCAAGCTAAAGAATCACACAGTTCTTCTCCCTAAAGCCATTGACCTCCACGTCTACACTGCAAGCTGTGTTCCACAGAAATAATATAAACCTCTAACTGATGTAACGTGTGTTCGCATGGGATCGGGAAGCAAGTTCAGGGGGAGTGAATCATTTCATGATAAATAAACCATAATCCAAAAAACAGTGTGTTCAGACATGAAATAGAAACCATAACGCCTTGGGAAGGTTCCAGGGAGGGAATATAACCAGTTGAAGGTGCAGGGAGGTGATGGTTCCATGATATAATATAACCAGTTGATGGTGTCAGGTGTGTTCCATGATATAATATAACCAGTTGATAGTACGGAGTGTGTTCCAGGGACAAATATAACCAGTTGATTCCTCCCCAAAGAGTGTTTTAGGGAAATATGTGTTTCATGATATAATATAACCAGTTGATTTTGGAAGAATGTGTTCCATGATATAATATTTCCAGTTGAGGAATCATTTGATTGTGTTCCATGATATAATATAACCAGTTGATAGTACAAGTTTCCATGAAAATATAAAAACCAGTTTATAAAGACAAAGATTGTGTTCCATGATATCATTAACCAGTTGATAGTCACCAAACTGATGTGTTCCATGATATAATATAACCAGTTGATATTGCAGATTGTGTTCCATGATATAATATAACCAGTTGATTTAACCAGTCTGTATTTAGTTGAGAACAAGTGTGTTCCATGATATAATATAACCAGTTGATGGAGTAAACAATTAACAAGCAGATTGTGTTCCATGATATAATATAACCAGTTGCATATTGCAGATTGTGTTCCATGATATAATATAACCAGTTGATATTAGCAGATAAATGTCAGATTCCATGATATAATATAACCAGTTGATATTACAGGTGTGTTCCATGATATAATATAACCAGTTGATAGTACAGAGTGTGTTCCATGATATAATATAACCAGTTGATAGTACAGATTGTGTTCCATGATATAATATAACCAGTTGATATACAGAGTGTGTTCCATGATATAATATAACCAGTTGATATTGCAGATTGTGTTCCATGATATAATATAACCAGTTGATAGTACAGATTGTGTTCCATGATATAATATAACCAGTTGATAGATGCAGATGTGTGTTTCCATGATATAATATTGCAGTTGATATTGAACAGTGTTCCATGATATAATATAACCAGTTGAAACAGATTGTTCTGTATTTTGCAGGATATAATATAATATAACCAGTTGATATTGCAGATTGTGTTCCATGATACAATATAACCAGTTGATATTGCAGAGTTGATAGTACAGATTGTGTTCCATGATATAATATAACCAGTTGATATTGCAGTGTGTTCCATGATATAATATAACCAGTTGATATTAGTGTGTTCCATGATATAATATAACCAGTTGATATTGCAGAGATTGTGTTCTATGATATAATATAACCAGTTGATATTACAGAGTGTGTTCCATGATATAATATAACCAGTTGATATTGCAGAGTGTGTTCCATGATATAATATAACCAGTTGATATTGCAGAGTGTGTTCCATGATATAATATAACCAGTTGATATTGCAGATTGTGTTCCATGATATAATATAACCAGTTGATATTGTACAGATTGTGTTCCATGATATAATATAACCAGTTGATAGTACAGATTGTGTTCCAGGATATAATATAACCAGTTGATATTGCAGATTGTGTTCCATGATATAATATAACCAGTTGATAGTACAGATTGTGTTCCAGGATATAATATAACCAGTTGATATTGCAGATTGTGTTCCAGGATATAATATAACCAGTTGATAGTACAGATTGTGTTCCAGGATATCATATAACCAGTTGATATATCGGTTTTAATAAATTGGTACTTGCTTTTTTTATTGACTGAATATATTTGGGGTGATTTATCAATTAGAATGAGTTATCTGTAATGGTTGTGATAAATTGGACATTGTTGCGTACTGTTGGGATATAGATAAATACACAAATCTTTTCCAGTGCGTGCCTTGTGTTCTAAAAACTTGAGTACTCAAAAATAAATCCTGCGAGTACTCAAACAGTAAAAAAAAAAATGTCACATGTCCATCCCTAGAAGAGTGTTAACTTACATCTGTTTGTGGCTCTATCCTGTGTAACATTTATCTGACAGAACTGTTATGGAATCTATAGGCAGTAGTCTGACTTGAGGTCCGAGCCCATCTTCATTTCAAATCTTCACAATCGGATTAGAAGGAAATGTTCCAAGGAAAGATTGAATAGTGAAGAAGGGATGTCAACCTCATCAGCCCACAGAATCTGATCTTGTGATTGGTTGACACTGTGCCTGGCATTAAAGAAAGCCATACTGCCTCATTAAATGTTTATACTGATATAACCTCATTCTGGAAGGACTCCTGTGGCTTATTCCCAAAACAACGTTAATATTTCATCGGCATACAAGAACGCAGTATTCAGTAGGTAGGCCAAGTGTCAGTACTAGTAACAATGGGCTTCTTGTAGCTCCATCGTATCTTAGAAGTATGAACATGGTCCTCAATGAATACTTAGAGAAGTAATGTACCACATTAGATATGAATGCTTTGCGAAAGTCACCCTTGATATTTCCTCAAAATGTAAAAACTATCTATACTTCACATGCAGTACCAGTAAAAAGTTTGGACACACCTACTCATTCAATGGTCTTTCTTTATTTTTACTATTTTCTACATTGTAGAATAATAGTGAAGACATCAAAACTATGAAATAACACATGGAATCATGTAGTAACCAAAAAAGTGTTAAACAAATCGAAATATATTTTATATTTGATATTCTTCAAAGTAGCCACCCTTTGCCATGATGACAGCTTTGCACACTCTTGGCATTTGGAGTTCCCACATATGCTGAGCACTTGCTGGCTGCTTTTCCTTCACTCTGCAGTCCAACTCATCCCAAACCATCTCATTTGGGTTGAGGGTGGGTGATTGTGGAGGCCAGGTCATCTGATGCAGCACACCATCACTCTCCTTGGTCAAATAGACCTTACACAGCCTGGAGGTGTGTTTTGGGTCTTTGTGCTGTTGAAATACAAATCATAATCCCACTAAGCGCAATCTAGAGTGGATGGCGTATCGCTGCAGAATGCTGTGGTAGCCATGCTGGTTAAGTGTACCTTGAATTATAAATAAATCACTGACAGTGTCACTAGCAAAAAAACATGCTGAGATCATCCGTTCAACTACTCTGCGTCCCATAAAGACACAGCGGTTGGAACCCAAAATCTCAAATTTAGACTCATCAGACCAAAGGACAGATTTCCACCGGTCTAATGTCCATTGTTCATGTTTCTTGGTCTAAGCAAGTCTCTTCTTATTATTGGTGTCCTTTAGTAGTGGTTTCTTTGCAGCAATTTGACCTTCAAGGCCTGATTCACGTCTCCTCTAAACAGTTGATGTTGATATGTGTCTGTTACTTGAACTCTGTGAAGCATTTATTTGGGCTGCAATCTGAGGTGCAGTTAACTCTAATGAACTTGTCCTCTGCAGCAGAAGTAACTCTGGGTCTTCCTTTCCTGTGGTGATCCTCATGCGAGCCAATTTCATCATAGCTCTTGATGGGTTTTGCGACTGCACTTGAAGAAACTTTAAAAGTTATTGAAATGTTCCTTATTGACTGATCTTCTTGTCTTAATGTAATGATAGTAATGACTGGGCCGGCAGGTAGCCTAGTGGTACTCGGGCAAGTAACCGAAAGGTTGCTAGATCGAATCCCGAGCTGACAAGGTACAAATCTGTTTTTTCCTCCTGAACTAGGCCGTCATTGTAAATAAGAATTTGTTCTTAACTGACTTGCCTATTTAGATAAATAAAAATGATGGACTGTCATTTCTCTTTGCTTATTTGAGCTGTTCTTGCCATAATATGGACTTGACTTTTACTAAATAGGGCTATCAAATAGGGCTGTCACAACACAACTGATTTGCTCAAACACATTAAGAAGGAAATAACTTTTAACGAGGCACACCTCTTCTAGCTGGTTGAGAGAATGCCAAGAGTGTGCAAAGCTGTCATCAAGGCAAAAGGTGGCTACTTTGAAGAATCTCAAATACAAAATATATTTTGATTTTTTTTAACACTTTTTTGGTTACTACATGATTCCATATTTCATAGTTTTGATGTCTTCACTATTATTCTACAATGTAGAAAATAGTAAAAATAAAGAAAATTAGTCCAAACTTTTGACTGGTACTGTATATTTCACATGGCGTGATGCTCCTTTCTCTAGAAGACAAAGGCACTGGCCGAGACACATACCTCTCCACTGACATGAAGTTGCCATTGTCTCAGAGTAGTAGGCTTTGAATAGTCCAGTGTTGGATTCTTCAGCTGCGTTACAGTAGTACCATACTTTGTGGGTTATGAATGAAGAATGGGACATTGTGATCTCATGCAGATTGAGATAGCAATGTCTGATATTGTTTTACTGTCTTTTCTCAGAGCCACTTGCTTGTACTTTAGCTAAGTGAGTGGATCTCTCTCTCTCCCTGTCTCTGTAATGTCCTGTACATAGTACAGTATAACAGTATAGATGTTAGTGGACTTGAACCAAGACTGTCTGGTCTGGTCATAAGATGTGTTCACTGTCACTGTAAAGGACTGATTGTCTTTGACTTCTTTACCCCTTCGGTGCAGATCAGTAAAGTATTTAACCATTCAGTGCAGATCAGTAAAGTATGTATCCCTTCAGTGCAGATCAGTAAAGTATTTATCCCATTCAGTGCAGATCAGTAAAGTATTTCCCCCTTCAGTGCAGATCAGTAAAGTATTTATCCATTCAGTGCAGATCAGTAAAGCATTTCCCCCTTCAGTGCAGATCAGTAAAGTATTTATCACTTCAGTGCAGATCAGTAAAGTATTTATCCCTTCAGTGCAGATCAGTAAAGTATGTATCCCTTCAGTGCAGATCAGTAAAGTATGTATCCATTCAGTGCAGATCAGTAAAGTATTTATCCCTTCAGTGCAGATCAGTAAAGTATGTATCCCTTCAGTACAGATCAGTAAAGTATTTAACCATTCAGTGCAGATCAGTAAAGTATGTATCCCTTCAGTGCAGATCAGTAAAGTATTTAACCATTCAGTGCAGATCAGTAAAGTATGTATCCCTTCAGTGCAGATCAGTAAAGTATTTAACCATTCAGTGCAGATCAGTAAAGTATGTATCCCTTCAGTGCAGATCAGTAAAGTATGTATCCCTTCAGTGCAGATCAGTAAAGTATTTAACCATTCAGTGCAGATCAGTAAAGTATGTATCCCATCAGTGCAGATCAGTAAAGTATTTATCCCTTCAGTGCAGATCAGTAAAGTATTTCCACCTTCAGTGCAGATCAGTAAAGTATTTATCCCTCCAGTGCAGATCAGTAAAGTATTTATCCCTTCAGTGCAGATCAGTAAAGTATTTATCCCTTCAGTGCAGATCAGTAAAGTATTTAACCATTCAGTGCAGATCAGTAAAGTATGTATCCCTTCAGTGCAGATCAGTAAAGTATTTATCCCTTCAGTGCAGATCAGTAAAGTATTTATCCATTCAGTGCAGATCAGTAAAGTATTTATCCCTTCAGTGCAGATCAGTAAAGTATTTATCCATTCAGTGCAGATCAGTAAAGTATGTATCCCTTCAGTGCAGATCAGTAAAGTATTTCCCCATTCAGTGCAGATCAGTAAAGTATGTATCCCTTCAGTGCAGATCAGTAAAGTATTTACCCTTCAGTGCAGATCAGTAAAGTATTTATCCCCTTCAGTGCAGATCAGTAAAGTATGTATCCCTTCAGTGCAGATCAGTAAAGTATTTAACCATTCAGTGCAGATCAGTAAAGTATGTATCCCATCAGTGCAGATCAGTAAAGTATTTATCCCTCCAGTGCAGATCAGTAAAGTATTTATCCCTTCAGTGCAGATCAGTAAAGTATTTCCCCCTTCAGTGCAGATCAGTAAAGTATTTATCCATTCAGTGCAGATCAGTAAAGTATTTATCCCTTCAGTGCAGATCAGTAAAGTATTTATCCCTTCAGTGCAGATCAGTAAAGTATTTATCCATTCAGTACAGATCAGTAAAGTATGTATCCCTTCAGTGCAGATCAGTAAAGTATTTACCCATTCAGTGCAGATCAGTAAAGTATTTAACCCTTCAGTGCAGATCAGTAAAGTATTTATCCCTTCAGTGCAGATCAGTAAAGTATTTAACCATTCAGTGCAGATCAGTAAAGTATGTATCCCTTCAGTGCAGATCAGTAAAGTATTTATCCATTCAGTGCAGATCAGTAAAGTATTTATCCCTTCAGTGCAGATCAGTAAAGTATGTATCCCTTCAGTGCAGATCAGTAAAGTATTTAACCATTCAGTGCAGATCAGTAAAGTATGTATCCCTTCAGTGCAGATCAGTAAAGTATGTATCCCTTCAGTGCAGATCAGTAAAGTATGTATCCCTTCAGTGCAGATCAGTAAAGTATTTATCCCTTCAGTGCAGATCAGTAAAGTATGTATCCCTTCAGTGCAGATCAGTAAAGTATTTAACCATTCAGTGCAGATCAGTAAAGTATGTATCCCTTCAGTGCAGATCAGTAAAGTATTTCCCCCTTCAGTGCAGATCAGTAAAGTATGTATCCCTTCAGTGCAGATCAGTAAAGTATTTATCCATTCAGTGCAGATCAGTAAAGTATTTAACCATTCAGTGCAGATCAGTAAAGTATGTATCCCTTCAGTGCAGATCAGTAAAGTATTTATCCCTTCAGTGCAGATCAGTAAAGTATTTATCCCTTCAGTGCAGATCAGTAAAGTATTTATCCATTCAGTGCAGATCAGTAAAGTATGTATCCCTTCAGTGCAGATCAGTAAAGTATTTATCCATTCAGTGCAGATCAGTAAAGTATTTATCCATTCAGTGCAGATCAGTAAAGTATGTATCCATTCAGTGCAGATCAGTAAAGTATTTATCCATTCAGTAAAGCATCTGGATCAGTAAAGTAGTAAAGCCTTTATCCAGTGTCTTCAGTAACCAGATCAGTAAAGCCTTCCTATCTGGCAGTGTCTGTCTGTAGTAACCTAATCAGTAAAGCCTTCCTATCTGGCAGTGTCTGTCTGTAGTAACCTATGACCAATAGCCATGGCAGGGTTCTCACTAGATGGCCATGCCACAGTTATATGACTATATCGTGATTGTCACAATTGATGTTTCTCTAGTCTGTTTGGGACCTGGCACACACAAGGAGAAGGAGTTAGTGCTGCTTAGTGACTTCCTAGCAGACAGTGCTCAGTTCCTACTAACATATCCATCTGACTATCCATGACAGAAGTGATCTAGAACTCATCAAGTCATCATCACTCATTGTACTGTGTTATTTTCACACGGCTAGACCACAGAAATAAAAGCCTTTTAGCCTCTGTGGAAGAGTGCTGTTATTTATACCCTCTATCAGCTGAAACCAGGACAGGGAAGGGAAGAGAGAGTGGGGGCAGAGGGAGAGAAAGGGAGAGAGAGAAAGAAAGAAATTGAAAGAGAGAGAGAGAGGGAGGGAGAGGGAGAGGGAGGGAGAGAGGAGAGAGAGCGAGAGAAAGGAAAAAAGAGAAATGAAGAGAGAGAGGAGAAATGAAAAGGGAGAGAGGAGAGAGAGCGAGAGAAAGGAAAGAAAGAGAAATGAAAGAGGGAGAGAGAAATGAAAGAGGGAGAGAGAGGAGAGCAGCAGCAGGGTTTTAAATGGGTCACCATGAGAGGAGCACCATCATCAGAGACCAGGATGGATGGATAAGAAAAAAAGGATGGATGAGGAATGGAGGATGGATGAGGAAAGATTGATGGATGAGGAATGGAGGATGGATGAGGAATGGAGGAAAGCCTGGCTAGTTCCTTGAAGTCGTGTGGAAAACCCACTCACTATGCTGTGTTCCAAATGGCACCCTATTCCCTATTTAGTGTACTACTTTGGACCAGCACCCATAGGGCTCTAGTCTAAAGTAGTGCACTATGTAGTGAATAGGGTGCCATTTGGGACACCAATATTGAGAGGAGGCTTATCATCACAGAGCAGCCTGAAAGACGGGATATCTCCTCAGTGCAGGATATCTCCACAGTGCAGGATATCTCCTCAGAGCAGGATATCTCCTCAGAGCAGGATATCTCCTCAGTGCAGGATATCTCCTCAGTGCAGGATATCTCCTCAGAGCAGGATATCTCCTCAGAGCAGGATATCTCCTCAGTGCAGGATATCTCCTCAGTGCAGGATATCTCCTCAGTGCAGGATATCTCCTCAGAGCAGGATATCTCCACAGTGCAGGATATCTCCTCAGAGCAGGATATCTCCTCAGAGCAGGATATCTCCTCAGTGTAGGATATCTCCTCAGAGCAGGATATCTCCTCAGAGCAGGATATCTCCTCAGTGTAGGATATCTCCTCAGAGGATATCTCCTCAGTGCAGGATATCTCCTCAGAGCAGGATATCTCCTCAGAGCAGGATATCTCCTCAGAGCAGGATATCTCCTCAGTGCAGGATATCTCCTCAGAGCAGGATATCTCCTCAGTGTAGGATATCTCCTCAGAGGAGGATATCTCCTCAGTGCAGGATATCTCCTCAGTGTAGGATATCTCCTCAGAGCAGGATATCTCCTCAGAGCAGGATATCTCCTCAGAGCAGGATATCTCCTCAGTGCAGGATATCTCCTCAGAGCAGGATATCTCCTCAGAGCAGGATATCTCCTCAGTGCAGGATATCTCCTCAGAGTAGGATATCTCCTCAGAGCAGGATATCTCCTCAGAGCAGGATATCTCCTCAGTGCAGGATATCTCCTCAGAGCAGGATGTGCAGGATATCTCCTCAGTGCAGGATATCTCCTCAGTGCAGGATATCTCCTCAGAGCAGGATATCTCCTCAGTGCAGGATATCTCCTCAGTGCAGGATATCTCCTCAGTGCAGGATATCTCCTCAGTGCAGGATATCTCCTCAGAGCAGGATATCTCCTCAGAGGAGGATATCTCCACGTGCAGGATATCTCCTCAGAGGAGGATATCTCCACGTGCAGGATATCTCCTCAGTGCAGGATATCTCCTCAGTGCAGGATATCTCCTCAGTGCAGGATATCTCCTCAGAGCAGGATATCTCCTCAGAGCAGGATATCTCCTCAGAGCAGGATATCTCCTCAGAGCAGGATATCTCCTCAGAGCAGGATATCTCCTTGGAGCAGGATATCTCCTCAGAGTAGGATATCTCCTCAGTGTAGGATATCTCCTCAGTGCAGGATATCTCCTCAGTGCAGGATATCTCCTCAGTGCAGGATATCTCCTCAGTGCAGGATATCTCCTCAGAGCAGGATATCTCCTCAGAGCAGGATATCTCCTCAGTGCAGGATATCTCCTCAGAGCAGGATATCTCTCCTCAGAGCAGGATATCTCCTCAGTGCAGGATATCTCCTCAGTGCAGGATATCTCCTCAGAGCAGGGTGTGGGATATCTCCTCAGTGCAGGATATCTCCTCAGAGCAGGATATCTCCACAGTGCAGGATATCTCCTCAGGGTACTAGTATTGAGTGTACTAGTAAACCCACTCTGTGTACTGAAGGGTGTATTGAGTGTACGTATTGAGTGTACTAGTATTGAGTGTAATCTTATTGAGTGTACTCAGTGTAATAGTGTACTGAGTGTACTAGTATTGAGTGTACTAGTATTGAGTGTAATCGTGTATTATTGTGTACTAGTATTGAGTGTAATCGTATTGAGTGTACTAGTATTGAGTGTACTAGTATTGAGTGTACTAGTATTGAGTGTAATTGTATTGAGTGTACTAGTATTGCGTGTACTCACATTGAGTGTACTAGTATTGAGTGTACTAGTATTGAGTGTAATATTGAGTGTACTAGTATTATGTGTACTCACATTGAGTGTACTAGTATTGGCGTGTACTATTGAGTGTACTAGTATTGAGTGTACTAGTATTGCGTGTACTCATATTGAGTGTACTAGTATTGCGTGTACTAGTATTGAGTGTACTAGTATTGCGTGTACTCATATTGAGTGTACTAGTATTTTGTACTAGTATTTTGAAAGTATTTGAGGTGTGTACCTTGGAGTTTGCACTTTGGGACTATTCCATTGGTTCCATCCGACAGTGTCCGTTGGTTGGTTGCATGGTGTCCTGCTCCTGCCCACTCCCCACTAGACGTCCAGCAGCGGCCATGTTTTATTTGCCCAGCATTTAAACTGATCTCTCATTTGTAAAAACAATAACACCCTGGTCTGTGCTATTTAGACCTTGGCTGGCTCTTGCTCATTTCCTACTGAATCGATGTAGGTTGTGTAGGTTAATTATTTCTACAGGAAGAGGAGGTGTAAAACACTTTGATGCTGGGCTCACGGTGTGTGTGTGTGTGTGTGTGTGTGTGTGTGTGTGTGTGTGTGTGTGTGTGTGCGTGTGTGTGTGTGTGTGTGTGTGTGTGTGTGTGTGTGTGTGTGTGTGTGTGTGTGTGTGTGTGTGTGTGTGTGCGTGTGCGTGCGTGTGTGTGTGTATATACTTCTTCTTATTGTTACTTTGTCCTTGATGTTCACACTATGTGCTGTAGATCAATGACTAGCCAGGGATAAAGATATCCATGACATTCATTCTGCCAATATCAGAAAGTTAGGCCTGCGTATTTTACCCTTTAAAGCCAACAGCACAAACTGGTATGCTATGGATGTCTCTGGTATGGATATCTCTGGGATGGATATCTCTGGTATGGATGTCTCTGGTATGGATATCTCTGGGATGGATATCTCTGGGATGGATATCTCTGGTATGGATGTCTCTGGGATGGATATCTCTGGGATGGATATCTCTGGGATGGATATCTCTGGGATGGATATCTCTGGGATGGATATCTCTGGGATGGATATCTCTGGGATGGATATCTCTGGTATGGATGT
>NW_027003477.1:113927-131427 GCF_036934945.1 Oncorhynchus masou masou
TATGTGAGGGTCCACACCTGGGTAACTTCAGGATATGTGAGGGACCACACCTGGGTAACTTCAGGATATGTGGAGGATCCACACCTGGGTAACTTCAGGATATGTGAGGGTCCACACCTGGGTAACTTCAGGATATGTGAGGGTCCACACCTGGGTAACTTCAGGATATGTGAGGGACCACACCTGGGTAACTTCAGGATATGTGGAGGATCCACACCTGGGTAACTTCAGGATATGTGAGGGTCCACACCTGGGTAACTTCAGGATATGTGAGGGTCCACACCTGGGTAACTTCAGGATATGTGAGGGTCCACACCTGGGTAACTTCAGGATATGTGAGGGTCCACACCTGGGTAACTTCAGGATATGTGGAGGATCCACACCTGGGTAACTTCAGGATATGTGAGGGACCACACCTGGGTAACTTCAGGATATGTGAGGGACCACACCTGGGTAACTTCAGGATATGTGAGGGTCCACACCTGGGTAACTTCAGGATATGTGAGGATCCACACCTGGGTAACTTCAGGATATGTGGAGGATCCACACCTGGGTAACTTCAGGATATGTGGAGGGTCCACACCTGGGTAACTTCAGGATATGTGAGGATCCACACCTGGGTAACTTCAGGATATGTGGAGGATCCACACCTGGGTAACTTCAGGATATGTGGAGGTCCACACCTGGGTAACTTCAGGATATGTGGAGGATCCACACCTGGGTAACTTCAGGATATGTGGAGGATCCACACCTGGGTAACTTCAGGATATGTGGAGGGTCCACACCTGGGTAACTTCAGGATATGTGAGGGTCCACACCTGGGTAACTTCAGGATATGTGAGGGTCCACACCTGGGTAACTTCAGGATATGTGGAGGGTCCACACCTGGGTAACTTCAGGATATGTGGAGGGTCCACACCTGGGTAACTTCAGGATATGTGAGGGTCCACACCTGGGTAACTTCAGGATATGTGGAGGGTCCACACCTGGGTAACTTCAGGATATGTGAGGGACCACACCTGGGTAACTTCAGGATATGTGGAGGGTCCACACCTGGGTAACTTCAGGATATGTGGAGGGTCCACACCTGGGTAACTTCAGGATATGTGAGGATCCACACCTGGGTAACTTCAGGATATGTGGAGGGTCCACACCTGGGTAACTTCAGGATATGTGAGGATCCACACCTGGGTCACTTCAGGATATGTGGAGGGTCCACACCTGGGTAACTTCAGGATATGTGAGGATCCACACCTGGGTCACTTCAGGATATGTGGAGGGTCCACACCTGGGTAACTTCAGGATATGTGAGGATCCACACCTGGGTCACTTCAGGATATGTGGAGGGTCCACACCTGGGTCACTTCAGGATATGTGAGGATCCACACCTGGGTAACTTCAGGATATGTGGAGGGTCCACACCTGGGTAACTTCAGGATATGTGAGGATCCACACCTGGGTAACTTCAGGATATGTGGAGGGACCACACCTGGGTAACTTCAGGATATGTGAGGGACCACACCTGGGTAACTTCAG
Organism: Oncorhynchus masou masou; assembly: GCF_036934945.1. Taxonomy (NCBI): domain Eukaryota; kingdom Metazoa; phylum Chordata; class Actinopteri; order Salmoniformes; family Salmonidae; genus Oncorhynchus; species Oncorhynchus masou. The sequence continues at coordinate 115,464 of NW_027003477.1, forward strand.
GATATGTGAGGGACCACACCTGGGTAACTTCAGGATATGTGGAGGTCCACACCTGGGTAACTTCAGGATATGTGAGGGTCCACACCTGGGTAACTTCAGGATATGTGAGGGATCCACACCTGGGTAACTTCAGGATATGTGAGGGTCCACACCTGGGTAACTTCAGGATATGTGAGGGTCCACACCTGGGTAACTTCAGGATATGTGAGGATCCACACCTGGGTAACTTCAGGATATGTGAGGGTCCACACCTGGGTAACTTCAGGATATGTGAGGGTCCACACCTGGGTAACTTCAGGATATGTGAGGATCCACACCTGGGTAACTTCAGGATATGTGAGGATGTGAGGGTCCACACCTGGGTAACTTCAGGATATGTGAGGGTCCACACCTGGGTAACTTCAGGATATGTGAGGATCCACACCTGGGTAACTTCAGGATATGTGAGGGTCCACACCTGGGTAACTTCAGGATATGTGAGGGTCCACACCTGGGTAACTTCAGGATATGTGAGGGTCCACACCTGGGTAACTTCAGGATATGTGGAGGGTCCACACCTGGGTAACTTCAGGATATGTGAGGGATCCACACCTGGGTAACTTCAGGATATGTGAGGGTCCACACCTGGGTAACTTCAGGATATGTGAGGGTCCACACCTGGGTAACTTCAGGATATGTGAGGGTCCACACCTGGGTAACTTCAGGATATGTGAGGGTCCACACCTGGGTAACTTCAGGATATGTGAGGGTCCACACCTGGGTAACTTCAGGATATGTGAGGGTCCACACCTGGGTAACTTCAGGATATGTGAGGGTCCACACCTGGGTAACTTCAGGATATGTGAGGGACCACACCTGGGTAACTTCAGGATATGTGAGGGTCCACACCTGGGTAACTTCAGGATATGTGGAGGACCACACCTGGGTAACTTCAGGATATGTGGAGGGTCCACACCTGGGTAACTTCAGGATATGTGAGGGTCCACACCTGGGTAACTTCAGGATATGTGAGGGTCCACACCTGGGTAACTTCAGGATATGTGAGGGTCCACACCTGGGTAACTTCAGGATATGTGAGGGTCCACACCTGGGTAACTTCAGGATATGGAGGGTCCACACCTGGGTAACTTCAGGATATGTGGAGGGTCCACACCTGGGTAACTTCAGGATATGTGAGGGACCACACCTGGGTAACTTCAGGATATGTGGAGGGTCCACACCTGGGTAACTTCAGGATATGTGGAGGGACCACACCTGGGTAACTTCAGGATATGTGGAGGGATCCACACCTGGGTAACTTCAGGATATGTGAGGGTCCACACCTGGGTAACTTCAGGATATGTGGAGGGTCCACACCTGGGTAACTTCAGGATATGTGAGGATCCACACCTGGGTAACTTCAGGATATGTGGAGGGTCCACACCTGGGTAACTTCAGGATATGTGAGGGACCACACCTGGGTAACTTCAGGATATGTGAGGATCCACACCTGGGTAACTTCAGGATATGTGGAGGATCCACACCTGGGTAACTTCAGGATATGTGAGGGTCCACACCTGGGTAACTTCAGGATATGTGAGGGACCACACCTGGGTAACTTCAGGATATGTGAGGGTCCACACCTGGGTAACTTCAGGATATGTGAGGGTCCACACCTGGGTAACTTCAGGATATGTGGAGGATCCACACCTGGGTAACTTCAGGATATGTGAGGGTCCACACCTGGGTAACTTCAGGATATGTGAGGGTCCACACCTGGGTAACTTCAGGATATGTGAGGATCCACACCTGGGTAACTTCAGGATATGTGAGGGTCCACACCTGGGTAACTTCAGGATATGTGAGGGTCCACACCTGGGTAACTTCAGGATATGTGAGGATCCACACCTGGGTAACTTCAGGATATGTGAGGGTCCACACCTGGGTAACTTCAGGATATGTGAGGGTCCACACCTGGGTAACTTCAGGATATGTGAGGGTCCACACCTGGGTAACTTCAGGATATGTGAGGGTCCACACCTGGGTAACTTCAGGATATGTGAGGATCCACACCTGGGTAACTTCAGGATATGTGAGGGTCCACACCTGGGTAACTTCAGGATATGTGAGGGTCCACACCTGGGTAACTTCAGGATATGTGAGGGACCACACCTGGGTAACTTCAGGATATGTGAGGGTCCACACCTGGGTAACTTCAGGATATGTGAGGGTCCACACCTGGGTAACTTCAGGATATGTGGAGGGTCCACACCTGGGTAACTTCAGGATATGTGAGGGTCCACACCTGGGTAACTTCAGGATATGTGGAGGGTCCACACCTGGGTAACTTCAGGATATGTGAGGGTCCACACCTGGGTAACTTCAGGATATGTGAGGGTCCACACCTGGGTAACTTCAGGATATGTGGAGGGTCCACACCTGGGTAACTTCAGGATATGTGGAGGGACCACACCTGGGTAACTTCAGGATATGTGGAGGGTCCACACCTGGGTAACTTCAGGATATGTGGAGGGACCACACCTGGGTAACTTCAGGATATGTGAGGATCCACACCTGGGTAACTTCAGGATATGTGAGGATCCACACCTGGGTAACTTCAGGATATGTGAGGTTCCACACCTGGGTAACTTCAGGATATGTGAGGGTCCACACCTGGGTAACTTCAGGATATGTGAGGATCCACACCTGGGTAACTTCAGGATATGTGAGGGACCACACCTGGGTAACTTCAGGATATGTGGAGGGTCCACACCTGGGTAACTTCAGGATATGTGGAGGGTCCACACCTGTGTAACTTCAGGATATGTGAGGGTCCACACCTGGGTAACTTCAGGATATGTGAGGGTCCACACCTGGGTAACTTCAGGATATGTGGAGGGTCAACACCTGGGTAACTTCAGGATATGTGAGGGTCCACACCTGGGTAACTTCAGGATATGTGGAGGGTCCACACCTGGGTAACTTCAGGATATGTGAGGGTCCACACCTGGGTAACTTCAGGATATGTGAGGGTCCACACCTGGGTAACTTCAGGATATGTGGAGGGACCACACCTGGGTAACTTCAGGATATGTGAGGGTCCACACCTGGGTAACTTCAGGATATGTGGAGGGTCCACACCTGGGTAACTTCAGGATATGTGGAGGATCCACACCTGGGTAACTTCAGGATATGTGAGGGTCCACACCTGGGTAACTTCAGGATATGTGAGGGTCCACACCTCAGGGTAACTTCAGGATATGTGAGGGTCCACACCTGGGTAACTTCAGGATATGTGAGGGATCCACACCTGGGTAACTTCAGGATATGTGAGGGTCCACACCTGGGTAACTTCAGGATATGTGAGGGTCCACACCTGGGTAACTTCAGGATATGTGGAGGGTCCACACCTGGGTAACTTCAGGATATGTGAGGGTCCACACCTGGGTAACTTCAGGATATGTGAGGGTCCACACCTGGGTAACTTCAGGATATGTGAGGGTCCACACCTGGGTAACTTCAGGATATGTGGAGGGTCCACACCTGGGTAACTTCAGGATATGTGAGGGTCCACACCTGGGTAACTTCAGGATATGTGAGGGACCACACCTGGGTAACTTCAGGATATGTCAGGAGGGTCCACACCTGGGTAACTTCAGGATATGTGAGGGTCCACACCTGGGTAACTTCAGGATATGTGAGGGTCCACACCTGGGTAACTTCAGGATATGTGGAGGATCCACACCTGGGTAACTTCAGGATATGTGCAGGGTCCACACCTGGGTAACTTCAGGATATGTGGAGGGACCACACCTGGGTAACTTCAGGATATGTGAGGGTCCACACCTGGGTAACTTCAGGATATGTGAGGGTCCACACCTGGGTAACTTCAGGATATGTGGAGGATCCACACCTGGGTAACTTCAGGATATGTGGAGGATCCACACCTGGGTAACTTCAGGATATGTGAGGGTCCACACCTGGGTAACTTCAGGATATGTGAGGGTCCACACCTGGGTAACTTCAGGACATGTGGAGGGTCCACACCTGGGTAACTTCAGGATATGTGGAGGATCCACACCTGGGTAACTTCAGGATATGTGAGGGTCCACACCTGGGTAACTTCAGGATATGTGGAGGGTCCACACCTGGGTAACTTCAGGATATGTGGAGGGACCACACCTGGGTAACTTCAGGATATGTGAGGATCCACACCTGGGTAACTTCAGGATATGTGAGGGTCCACACCTGGGTAACTTCAGGATATGTGAGGGACCACACCTGGGTAACTTCAGGATATGTGAGGGTCCACACCTGGGTAACTTCAGGATATGTGAGGGTCCACACCTGGGTAACTTCAGGATATGTGAGGGACCACACCTGGGTAACTTCAGGATATGTGGAGGGTCCACACCTGGGTAACTTCAGGATATGTGAGGGTCCACACCTGGGTAACTTCAGGATATGTGAGGATCCACACCTGGGTAACTTCAGGATATGTGGAGGGTCCACACCTGGGTAACTTCAGGATATGTGAGGGACCACACCTGGGTAACTTCAGGATATGTGAGGGTCCACACCTGGGTAACTTCAGGATATGTGGAGGATCCACACCTGGGTAACTTCAGGATATGTGGAGGGTCCACACCTGGGTAACTTCAGGATATGTGAGGGTCCACACCTGGGTAACTTCAGGATATGTGAGGGTCCACACCTGGGTAACTTCAGGATATGTGAGGGTCCACACCTGGGTAACTTCAGGATATGTGAGGGTCCACACCTGGGTAACTTCAGGATATGTGAGGGTCCACACCTGGGTAACTTCAGGATATGTGAGGGTCCACACCTGGGTAACTTCAGGATATGTGGAGGGTCCACACCTGGGTAACTTCAGGATATGTGAGGGTCCACACCTGGGTAACTTCAGGATATGTGAGGATCCACACCTGGGTAACTTCAGGATATGTGGAGGGTCCACACCTGGGTAACTTCAGGATATGTGAGGGTCCACACCTGGGTAACTTCAGGATATGTGGAGGGTCCACACCTGGGTAACTTCAGGATATGTGAGGGTCCACACCTGGGTAACTTCAGGATATGTGAGGATCCACACCTGGGTAACTTCAGGATATGTGGAGGGTCCACACCTGGGTAACTTCAGGATATGTGAGGGTCCACACCTGGGTAACTTCAGGATATGTCAGGAGGGTCCACACCTGGGTAACTTCAGGATATGTGAGGGTCCACACCTGGGTAACTTCAGGATATGTGAGGGATCCACACCTGGGTAACTTCAGGATATGTGGAGGATCCACACCTGGGTAACTTCAGGATATGTGAGGGTCCACACCTGGGTAACTTCAGGATATGGAGGATCCACACCTGGGTAACTTCAGGATATGTGAGGGTCCACACCTGGGTAACTTCAGGATATGTGAGGGTCCACACCTGGGTAACTTCAGGATATGTGAGGGTCCACACCTGGGTAACTTCAGGATATGTGAGGGTCCACACCTGGGTAACTTCAGGATATGTGGAGGATCCACACCTGGGTAACTTCAGGATATGTGAGGGATCCCACACCTGGGTAACTTCAGGATATGTGAGGGTCCACACCTGGGTAACTTCAGGATATGTGGAGGGTCCACACCTGGGTAACTTCAGGATATGTGGAGGATCCACACCTGGGTAACTTCAGGATATGTGAGGATCCACACCTGGGTAACTTCAGGATATGTGGAGGATCCACACCTGGGTAACTTCAGGATATGTGAGGGTCCACACCTGGGTAACTTCAGGATATGTGGAGGGTCCACACCTGGGTAACTTCAGGATATGTCAGGAGGGTCCACACCTGGGTAACTTCAGGATATGTGGAGGATCCACACCTGGGTAACTTCAGGATATCAGGATATGGAGGGTCCACACCTGGGTAACTTCAGGATATGTGGAGGGATCCACACCTGGGTAACTTCAGGATATGTGGAGGGTCCACACCTGGGTAACTTCAGGATATGTGAGGGACCACACCTGGGTAACTTCAGGATATGTGGAGGATCCACACCTGGGTAACTTCAGGATATGTGAGGGTCCACACCTGGGTAACTTCAGGATATGTGGAGGATCCACACCTGGGTAACTTCAGGATATGTGGAGGGTCCAGTGCTTTCAAAAAGATCTGAGGAGGATCCCAGAATTTGACACCCCTTAAAATACATCTAATCAGGTCCTTCCTGATTTTTAGTGGCCTGCTGCTCCCTTGATGCGAAATCTTGCCTGAAACCTGAAGGTTTACATTAGCCCTGAGAGTTATTGTCGAGGGCCTAGGCTTTAGCTCAGCGGACAAACACTGTCTTGTGGCGCAAAGAAGACCTGGATTTCGAACGTAGTCCGTCACAGTATTTAGGGTTACTGTCACTGGTGTCCCACCATCAGTGGGAGCCACAGGAGGCTGGTGGCACCTTAATTGGGGAGGACAGGCTCGTGGTAATGACTGGTGTTGAATCAGTGGAATGGTATAAAACACATCAAACACACAGAGGGGACGGCTGTCATTTTACAACCTCATAACCAACTGGGATATTTTGTTCGTTTTTTTCACATTGTTTGTTACTCATTTTGTACATAATGTTGCTGCTACCGTTTAAAAAAAACACTTTTGTTTATTTTGCAAATATTTGATCAACTCTATTTCTTGAACTGCGTTGTTAGTTAAGGGCTTGTAAGTCAGCGTTTCACTGTCAGGTCTTCACCTGTTGGTTAAGGGGTTGTAGTCAGCGTTTCACTGTCGGGTCTTCACCTGTTGGTTAAGGGGTTGTAGTCAGCGTTTCACTGTCAGGTCTCCACCTGTTGGTTAAGGGCTTGTAGTCAGCGTTTCACTGTCAGGTCTCCACCTGTTGGTTAAGGGCTTGTAAGTCAGCGTTTCACTGTCAGGTCTCCACCTGTTGGTTAAGGACTTGTAAGTCAGCGATTCACTGTCAGATCTCCACCTGTTGTTGGTTAAGGATTCACTGTCAGGTCTCCACCTGTTGGTTGTTGGCGTTTCAGGGGTTGTATTCAGTGTTTCACTGTCAGGTCTCCACCTGTTGGTTAAGGGGTTGTATTCAGCGTTTCACTGTCAGGTCTCCACCTGTTGGTTAAGGGCTTGTAAGACAGCGTTTCACTGTCAGGTCTCCACCTGTTGGTTAAGGGCTGTAGTCAGCGATTCACTGTCAGGTCTCCACCTGTTGGTTAAGGGCTTGTAGTCAGCGTTTCACTGTCAGGTCTCCACCTGTTGGTTAAGGGCTTGTAGTCAGCGATTCACTGTCAGGTCTCCACCTGTTGGTTAAGGGCTTGTAGTCAGCGTTTCACTGTCAGGTCTCCACCTGTTGGTTAAGGGTCTTGTAGTCAGCGATTCACTGTCAGGTCTCCACCTGTTGGTTAAGGGCTTGTAGTCAGCGATTCACTGTCAGGTCTCCACCTGTTGGTTAAGGGCTTGTAAGTCAGCGTTTCACTGTCAGGTCTCCACCTGTTGGTTAAGGGGCTGTAGTCAGCGATTCACTGTCAGGTCTCCACCTGTTGGTTAAGGGCTTGTAAGTCAGCGTTTCACTGTCAGGTCTCCACCTGTTGGTTAAGGGGTTGTCAGCGTTTTCACTGTCAGGTCTCCACCTGTTGGTTAAGGACTTGTAAGTCAGCGTTTCACTGTCAGGTCTCCACCTGTTGGTTAAGGGGTTGTATTCAGCGTTTCACTGTCAGGTCTCCACCTGTTGTATTCAGCGTTTCACTGTCAGGTCTCCACCTGTTGTATTCAGCGTATGTGACAAATAACATGGATGTGTTTGATGCCTTTCATTGCCTTTCATTTCATTGGGGAGGACGGGCTCGTGGTAATGGCTGGAGCGTAATAGGTGGAATTCCATTCGCCTGTTCCAGCCATTATTATGAGCCGTCCTCCCCTCAGCAGCCCCACTGACAGGATCCCTCAGCGTGACACTCTGACATGCTGTGTGTTCCAGGAGACCAATGAGCTGGTGGCCATAAAGAAGTTTAAAGACAGCGAGGAGAATGAGGAGGTTAAAGAGACCACGCTGAGGGAGCTGAAGATGCTGCGGACGCTGAAACAGGAGAACATCGTGGAACTCAAAGAGGCTTTCAGGAGGAGAGGGAAACTCTACCTGGTCTTTGAATATGTGGAGAGGGTCAGTGGATACCTAGAGGATGGACCTTTTTAATGAGGACGTTCAATGAACCACAATAGTCTAGACATGTCCACTTCTTCCTAGGGATTGCTGGGATCCACTGATGGTTGGATGATACATAATCATGTAATAGACTTAGCTACTGTTTACGTCAGCAGGTTCACTTTACACTTTTAGAATATTGCCATAGTATCTAACTTGTTTTGCTAAGGGGTTTTGCTAATGTTATACAGAGCATTATGGGTAGTGTAGTTGTAGCTGTGATTGACAGTAGTACTGTGGATTCTGTGTTCCAGAACATGCTGGAGTTGCTGGAGGAACTGCCTAACGGAGCACCACCTGACAAAGCCAGGAACTACATCTACCAGCTGATCAAAGCCATCCACTGGTGCCATAAGAATGAGATCGTACACAGAGGTGAGGAACTCTTACCTCTACTAAAACGAGGTCACCTTTCCCTTTCGTTATGCTACGGTGACGCGTTGAGTCAGAGGCAGGGCCGCCCAGCAGAGATGGTTTGGTCTGACTTTTGGTTTTGCCAAGTACCAGACTGCTGCCGCGTGTGAAAACTGGTCTCCTCTGTTTCTCCTCAGACATCAAGCCTGAAAACCTCCTCATCAGCTCTGAGGATGTTCTCAAACTCTGTGATTTTGGTAAGTAGAAATATGTCACTTCTAACAGAGTCATTAACTCAATACATTTGACGTATGACGATCTCAGTCTCCCTGGTAAGTAATGGTCAGTATCTGTCCATGACTTCCTCTGTCTGTTTCTGGCCTGGTTTCCTGTAGGCTTTGAGTCAGTATCTGTCCATGACTTCCTCTGTCTCTCTCTGGTTTCCTGTAGGCTTTGAGTCAGTATCTGTCCATGACTTCCTCTGTCTCTCTCTGGTTTCCTGAAGGCTTTGAGTCAGTATCTGTCCATGACTTCCTCTGTCTCTCTCTGGTTTCCTGAAGGCTTTGAGTCAGTATCTGTCCATGACTTCCTCTGTCTCTCTCTGGTTTCCTGTAGGCTTTGAGTCAGTATCTGTCCATGACTTCCTCTGTCTCTCTCTGGTTTCCTGTAGGCTTTGAGTCAGTATCTGTCCATGACTTCCTCTGTCTCTCTCTGGCCTGGTTTCCTGAAGGCTTTGAGTCAGTATCTGTCCATGACTTCCTCTGTCTCTCTCTGGTTTCCTGTAGGCTTTGAGTCAGTATCTGTCCATGACTTCCTCTGTCTCTCTCTGGTTTCCTGAAGGCTTTGAGTCAATATCTGTCCATGACTTCCTCTGTCTCTCTCTGGTTTCCTGAAGGCTTTGAGTCAGTATCTGTCCATGACTTCCTCTGTCTGTTTCTGTTCTGGTTTCCTGTAGGCTTTGAGTCAGTATCTGTCCATGACTTCCTCTGTCTCTCTCTGGTTTCCTGTAGGCTTTGAGTCAGTATCTGTCCATGACTTCCTCTGTCTCTCTCTGACTTCCTCTGTTTCCTGGAAGGCTTTGAGTCAGTATCTGTCCATGACTTCCTCTGTCTCTCTCTGGTTTCCTGTAGGCTTTGAGTCAGTATCTGTCCATGACTTCCTCTGTCTCTCTCTGGTTTCCTGTAGGCTTTGAGTCAGTATCTGTCATGACTTCCTCTGTCTCTCTCTGGTTTCCTGTAGGCTTTGAGTCAGTATCTGTTGACTTCCCTCTGTCTCTCTCTGGTTTCCTGTCTTTGAGTCAGTATCTGTCATGACTTCCTCTGTCTCTCTCTGGTTTCCTGTAGGCTTTGAGTCAGTATCTGTCCATGACTTCCTCTGTCTCTCTCTGGTTTCCTGTAGGCTTTGAGTCAGTATCTGTCCATGACTTCCTCTGTCTCTCTCTGGTTTCCTGTAGGCTTTGAGTCAGTATCTGTTCATGACTTCCTCTGTCTCTCTGGTCTGGTTTCCTGTAGGCTTTGAGTCAGTATCTGTCCATGACTTCCTCTGTCTCTCTCTGGTTTCCTGTAGGCTTTGAGTCAGTATCTGTCCATGACTTCCTCTGTCTCTCTCTGGTTTCCTGTAGGCTTTGAGTCAGTATCTGTCCATGACTTCCTCTGTCTCTCTCTGGTTTCCTGTAGGCTTTGAGTCAGTATCTGTCCATGACTTCCTCTGTCTCTCTCTGGTTTCCTGTAGGCTTTGAGTCAGTATCTGTCCATGACTTCCTCTGTCTCTCTCTGGCCTGGTTTCCTGTAGGCTTTGAGTCAGTATCTGTCCATGACTTCCTCTGTCTCTCTCTGGTTTCCTGTAGGCTTTGAGTCAGTATCTGTCCATGACTTCCTCTGTCTCTCTGGTTTCCTAGGCTTTGAGTCAATATCTGTCCATGACTTCCTCTGTCTCTCTCTTTCCTGAAGGCTTTGAGTCAGTATCTGTCCATGACTTCCTCTGTCTCTCTCTGGTTTCCTGTAGGCTTTGAGTCAGTATCTGTCCATGACTTCCTCTGTCTCTCTCTGGTTTCCTGAAGGCTTTGAGTCAGTATCTGTCCATGACTTCCTCTGTCTCTCTCTGGTTTCCTGTAGGCTTTGAGTCAGTATCTGTCCATGACTTCCTCTGTCTCTCTCTGGTTTCCTGTAGGCTTTGAGTCAGTATCTGTTCATGACTTCCTCTGTCTCTCTCTGGCCTGGTTTCCTGTAGGCTTTGAGTCAGTATCTGTTCATGACTTCCTCTGTCTCTCTCTGGTTTCCTGTAGGCTTTGAGTCAGTATCAGTATCTGTTTCCATGATGACTTCCTCTGTCTCTCTCTGGTTTCCTGTAGGCTTTGAGTCAGTATCTGTTCATGACTTCCTCTGTCTCTCTCTGGTTTCCTGTAGGCTTTGAGTCAGTATCTGTTCATGACTTCCTCTGTCTCTCTCTGGTTTCCTGTAGGCTTTGAGTCAGTATCTGTCATGACTTCCTCTGTCTCTCTCTGGTTTCCTGTAGGCTTTGAGTCAGTATCTGTTCATGACTTCCTCTGTCTCTCTCTGGTTTCCTGAAGGCTTTGAGTCAGTATCTGTCCATGACTTCCTCTGTCTCTCTCTGGTTTCCTGTAGGCTTTGAGTCAGTATCTGATGACTTCCTCTGTCTCTGGTTTCCTGTAGGCTTTGAGTCAGTATCTGTCCATGACTTCCTCTGTCTCTCTCTGGTTTCCTGTAGGCTTTGAGTCAGTATCTGTCCATGACTTCCTCTGTCTCTCTCTGGTTTCCTGTAGGCTTTGAGTCAGTATCTGTTGATGACTTCCTCTGTCTCTCTCTGGTCTGGTTTCCTGTAGGCTTTGAGTCAGTATCTGTCCATGACTTCCTCTGTCTCTCTCTGGTTTCCTGTAGGCTTTGAGTCAGTATCTGTCCATGACTTCCTCTGTCTCTCTCTGGTTTCCTGTAGGCTTTGAGTCAGTATCTGTCCATGACTTCCTCTGTTTCTCTCTGGTTTCCTGTAGGCTTTGAGTCAGTATCTGTTCATGACTTCCTCTGTCTCTCTCTGGTTTCCTGTAGGCTTTGAGTCAGTATCTGTTCATGACTTCCTCTGTCTCTCTCTGGTTTCCTGTAGGCTTTGAGTCAGTATCTGTTCATGACTTCCTCTGTCTCTCTGGTTTCCTGTAGGCTTTGAGTCAGTATCTGTTCATGACTTCCTCTGTCTCTCTCTGGTTTCCTGTAGGCTTTGAGTCAGTATCTGTTCATGACTTCCTCTGTCTCTCTCTGGTTTCCTGTAGGCTTTGAGTCAGTATCTGTTCATGACTTCCTCTGTCTCTCTCTGGTTTCCTGTAGGCTTTGAGTCAGTATCTGTTCATGACTTCCTCTGTCTCTCTGGTTTCTGGTTTCCTGTCATGGCTTGTGAGTCAGTATCTGTTCATGACTTCCTCTGTCCTCTCTCTGGTCTGGTTTCCTGTAGGCTTTGAGTCAGTATCTGTTCATGACTTCCTCTGTCTCTCTCTGGTTTCCTGTAGGCTTTGAGTCAGTATCTGTCCATGACTTCCTCTGTCTCTCTGGCCTGGTTTCCTGTAGGCTTTGAGTCAGTATCTGTTCATGACTGTCTCTCTCTGGTTTCCTGTCTCTGTTCTGACTTCCTCTGTCTCTCTGGTTTCCTGTAGGCTTTGAGTCAGTATCTGTTCATGACTTCCTCTGTCTCTCTCTGGTTTCCTGTAGGCTTTGAGTCAGTATCTGTTCATGACTTCCTCTGTCTCTCTCTCTGGTTTCTGTAGGCTTTGAGTCAGTATCTGTTCATGACTTTTGTCTCTCTCCTGGTTTCCAATCTGTTCATGACTTCCTCTGTCTCTCTCTGTTTCCTGTAGGCTTTGAGTCAGTATCTGTTCATGACTTCCTCTGTCTCTGTTTCCTGTAGGCTTTGAGTCAGTATCTGTTCATGAGCTTGCTGGGGTGTCTCTAAACTCTGGTTTCCTGTAGGCTTTGAGTCAGTATCTGTTCATGACTTCCTGTGTGTGTCTCTGGTTTGGTTTCCTGAAGGCTTTGTGCAACCTGTCAGTGGGAAGTGATGTACACTGTGTATGTAGCCACTAGTGTGTGTGTGCGTGTCCTGAGCTACTGCTGGGGTGTGTGCTTTAAACCTAATGGACCTGTGTGTGTATGGGTGTGTGTGTTTGTATTGGTGTGTGTGTGTGTGTGTGTGTGTGTGTGTGTGTGTGTGTGTGTATGTTTGTATTGGTGTTTGTATTTGGTGTGTATGTGTGTGTTTGTGTTTGTATTGGTGTGTGTATTGGTGTGCGTGTGTGTGATTGTATTGGTGCTTGTATTCTTGTGTGTGTGTTTGTATTGTCGCGTGTATTGGGCTGTGTGTGTGTAGGTGCGTGCGTGTGTTGTGTGTGTACATTGATAAGTGTCTGTTTGTCTGCATAGCTGTCAGTCCATACATACATATATCCTTGTCTGAATATTTCAGTGAACATGTGTACTAGTCTGGCCTTGATAAATCCTGTTTTAATGTGTGTACTACAGACACAGGGAGGTTACTGTGTCCAGTTGATCGTCTAGATAATAGAGCATCATATGGTGGGGCTCCTTCCTCTCCCACAGCAACTAAATCAACTGTTACATTTATTGACTCTTGGTATTTGAATTCCGCCTACGCAAATATTTTCTCTCTTCATCACTCTTCCTCAGTCTCAGCAGCGCTCTTCTCTCTTCTCTCTTCTCCTCTCTTCTCTCAGCCAACCTCTCTCTCTTTCTCTCTCTCCTCTCTTCTCCTCTCTTCTCTCAGCCAACCTCTCTCGTTCTCTCTCTCACCTCTCTCTCTCCTTCTCTCTCTCCTTTCTGTCATTGTGTTCATCACCTTCTGCTGAACCAACATCATCATCATCATCACCACCATCATCATCTTCTGTCCTTATTGTTCTGAATGTACTCTTCTGGTTCAGTTTTACAAATGCATCACTCAAGCTATTTTTTCTCTCTCTCTCTCTCTCTCTCTCTCTCTCTCTCTCTCTCTCTCTCTCACCACTCTCTCTCTCTCTCTCTCCCCTCTCTTTTTTCTCTCTCCCTCTCTCTCTCTCTCTCTCTCTCTCTCTCTCTCTCTCTCTCTCCCTCTCTCTCTCTCTCCTCTCTCTCTCTCTCTCTCTCTCTCTCTCTCTCTCTCTCTCTCTCTTCTCTCTCTCTCTCTTCTCTATCCCCTCCACCCCAGGGCCCCCTATGGTAAGGCTGTAGACATGTGGTCAGTGGGTTGTATCCTGGGGGAGCTGAGTGATGGCCAGCCTCTGTTCCCAGGGGAGAGTGAGATAGATCAACTCTTTACCATCCAGAAGGTCCTGGGTCCTCTACCTGCTGAACAGATGAAGCTCTTCTACAACAACCCTCGCTTCCATGGACTACGGGTAAGGTCAACTCTGGGGTCGATCTGTTGAGCTGTTCTGTCGTCATCTCACACTCCACCTCCGCTTTCATCTCCTCTCCCATTTCTTCCTCTCTACCTCTACCTATCCCACCTCTCCCTCCCTCTCCATTCTCTCTCCTCTCTTTCCATCTTGCCTCTATCTCTCTCCTCTCCTTCCCTCTCTCTCTCTCTCTCTCTCTCTCTCTCTCTCCATCTCTTCTCTCCTTCCTTCCTTCCCTCTCTCTCTCTCCACCTCTCTCCTCATTTCCTTCTCTCTCTCTCTCTCTCCTTCCTCTCTCTCTCTCTCCACCTCTCTCTCTCCTCCTCTCTCTCTCTCTCCATCTCGCTCCTCTCCCTCTCTCTCTCTCCATCTCTCTCCTCCTCTCCTTCTCCATCTCTCTCCTCTCCTCCCTCTCTCCATCTCTCCTCCTCTCCTTCACTCTCTCTCTCTCCATCTCTCTCCTCTCCTTCCCTCTCTCTCTCTCCATCTCTCTCCTCTCCTTCCCTCTCACTCTCCATTTATCCTCTGTCTCTTTCCCACCTATCTATCTGTGTGAGTCCTGGTGGCTGTCTTCCCAGTGTGGTCCGTGACTGAGTGGATTGAGTCATCATGTTATGGTGGTGTTCAGTGTTACTGTATAAGAGAGAGAGACAGAGAGAGAGAGAGAGAGAGAGAGAGAGAGAGAGAGAGAGAGAGACAGAGAGAGACAGAGAGAGAGAGACAGAGTGACAGAGAGAGAGACAGAGAGACAGAGACAGAGTGACAGAGATAGATAGACGGAGAGAGAGAGAGACAGAGAAACAGAGAGGCAGAGAGAGAGAGTGACAGAGAGACAGAGAGAGACAGACAGACAGAGAGACCGATAGAGAGTGGCAGAGAGAGTGGCAGAGAGAGAGTGGCAGAGAGAGAGTGGCAGAGAGAGAGAGAGATATGGTTGAAAATGCAACCCATATCTATGCTTATTTATTTTATCTTGTGTCCTTTACCATTTGTACATTGTTAAAACACTGTATATATATATATAATATGACATTTGTAATGTCTTTATTGTTTTGAAACTTCTGTATGTGTGATGTTTACTGTTAATTTTGATTGTTTATTTCACTTTATATATTCACTTTATATATTATCTACCTTACTTGCTTTGGCAATGTTAACACATGTTTCCCATGCCAATAAAGCCCTTGAATTGAATTGAATTGAGAGAGAGACAACTAGAATCTGAAGTCAAATGTCTACTGTTTGCTGATGAGCTGGTTCTTCTGTCACCAACCAAGGAGGGCCTACAGCAGCACCTAGATCTTCTGCACAGATTCTGTCAGACCTGGGCCCTGACAGTAAATCTCAGTAAGACCAAAATAATGGTGTTCCAAAAAGGTCCAGTCGCCAGGACCACACATACAAATTCCATCTAGACACTGTTGCCCTAGAGCACACAACTATACATACCTTGGCCTAAACATCAGCGCCACAGGTAACTTCCACAAAGCTGTGAACGATCTGAGAGACAAGGCAAGAAGGGCATTCTATGCCATCAAAAGGAACATAAAATTCAACATACCAATTAGGACCTGGCTAAAAATACTTGAATCAGTCATAGAACCCATTGCCCTTTATGGTTGTGAGGTCTGGGGTCCGCTCACCAACCAAGATTTCATCAAATGGGACAAACACTAAATTGAGACTGCATGCAGAATTCTGCAAAAATATCCTCCGTGTACAACGTAGAACACCAAATAATGCCTGCAGAGCAGAATTAGGCCGATACCCACTAATGATCAAAATCCAGAAAAGAGCTGTTAAATTCTACAACCACCTAGATGTTTCCCAATCCATACATAACAAAGCCATCACCTACAGAAAGATGAACCTGGAGAAGAGTTCCCTAAGCAAGCTGGTCCTGGGGCTCTGTTCACAAACACAAACAGACCCCACAGAGCCCCAGGACAGCAACACAATTAGACCCAAGTAAATCATGAGAAAACAAAAAGATAATTTCTTGACACATTGAAAAGAATTA